>NC_081182.1:96135544-96435544 GCF_029867415.1 Vicia villosa
AGAGTCAGCCACAACCTTGGGCTTTGTACAAGGCACATAAAATAGAGTCATTCATTCAATTATCCTCAGCAATCAGCCACAACCTTGGGCTTTGTACAAGGCACACAAATAGAGTCTCCCTAAGTAGAGTCAGCCTCAATTCTGGGCTTTGTACAGAACACAAAAATACCCTGTAATTAATCCCCAATGGAGCCATCTCCCAGAGTCAATAATAATTAATAAGTCAATCAAAAAGCCTCAAGCTTGGGCCTCATACAAGCCATCTAAATTCAAATCTTTTATACAGTAGATAGACATAGCTTATCTCTATAGAGAGATATTTTTACTACTCTACCACATTCAAACAAACAAACATTTCAAATTTCAATTTCATTCAAAGTCTCCCAATTAGGACTCTGAAAGACATGCTCTAGCACATCCCCAAACTTGTACACTTTCCCTAATTTGGATGAGCATCTTTCTTTCATTTTAGAGGCACGATGGCTGTCATACTTGATCAACCAAGTAGACTCCCCTCTTAATGAAACATCATTTTTTTAGCTTTTCTGTCACTTTTAAATGTTTGTGGTAGAATAGTACAAATACCTCTCTGTAAAGATGATTTCATGTCTCTTTACTGTAAACAGAGATTTAATTCCAAGCTTCAACCTTGAGCTTCAAGCAAGGCACCAAAAACAAGTAATTTCCCTAGTTAGTTCCCCGAACTACATTAAGCTCTGACTTCCACTAGGGATATGTAGGCATGAGGTTCACAAGGTATCTCAGCGAGCTAATAAAATACCAAAAATAGTCAGTTTGTCTGTCTGTCTGTCTTTTAAAATCAATTCAATTCTCTCTCCTAACACAAAGGAAAAACTTTCCCAATCATTAGCAGCAAACACAATCACAATGACACAGAGAAGGTTCCTGTAGAGTACTACAGATATGTAGGGTGTTTAAACACTTCCCTATGTATAACCGACCTCCCGGACTCCAGAATTTCTAGTCTAGGTGAAATCCCCACACTTAGCAAACTCCTAGGGTTTAGTTGAGATCTTTTTTCCCCTTTCCTACTCGTAGGACAAATAAGAAAGTTCGTGTGATATCGTAGGAAGAACTGAAATAAAATTCATCCCACCACGGGCGCATTCTCCTTCCAAATTTCGCGTGAAGGGTTTAGCGTGCCGTCCTCCCAAGTGAAACGGGGAGGTAAAAGAAAACGACACCACAGAAAAATGGCGACTCTGCTGGGGATATAAGTGTTAAAAACCTTGGTTTTTCATCCAAACCAATGGTTGACCTGTTGCTGGTCCAGCCCCAATGAGGAATTAGGGATGCCAGATTCCCCCTCAAACAAGAGAGGTCCTGCCTAACCTCTGTGTCATTTCATGTGTTTGTTGCATATATATTTGTTTATTTTGTTTATTCTATATCGGGAAAGGGCTTGATTCCCCCTTGTGGTGAGAAATCCTATACCCGGATTTGAGTGCAACATAAGATAGGATGGAGGATGTCTTCCCGGTGAAGACCCTCTAATCTTGGTTCACAATTCTACTCTTGGGATTTGCCTGGCTGGTTGTGATTAACTGCGCCACTGCATTCCGAGACTGATTTGTACCAGGAGGACCTAGAAACACATTAACCCCACTTAAAGCCTTTTTTTTTAGGACGTAGAGCGGTGATTACGGAAGTAATTGTCACGCAGATACTACACTCAGAGAAAACTCTCTTATAGATACCAATCAACGTATCTTTAAGGTTGAGCAAAAACTCTGAGACCCCTAGAACCCGTTCTACAGGTACAAAAATCCTTAACCTTAGTTTACCATTGGGGCGAGGTTTGCGTTTTAACTTCATGACCACTATACCCTTCAACGCCATGTTTGTTTAAAACTCTTGTGTGTGCATTCATGCATTCATGCATCATTTATTAATAAACAACTAAAAACAAAAAGAGTCTTTTTCGAGTCGTTTTTCAAGGAAACTAAATAACGAACGTTTTGAACTTCATAGAAAGAGAGAAACGGAGAAAGGACTTAAGGATCTATACCATGGATTACGGAGGAAAGAGAGCTAGGAAATACACCTTCAAGATTCCCCAGGTCGAGGAACTGGGAAAGCTCGGAAAACTGGTGGTCAACCCCCAGGCTTTCAAGGAGAAGTATGGAAAACTTCTGCCTTTGCTCAATACCAACATTGTGGATGGGATCCTTCCCACATTGGTACAGTTTTACGATCCAACGTATCACTGCTTCACCTTTCCAGATTATCAGCTCATACCTACGTTAGAGGAGTACTCTCGTCTAATTGGAATACCCGTGTACGCGCAAGATCCGTACTCCGGTTTGGAAAAGAATCCTGACGACATTATCATTGCTGCAACTACTCCTTTGAACGTAGTCGACATCAGAACTCATATGGTGAGTAGAGGAGGAATTCAAGGATTGCCCTCCAAATTCCTGTTTGATCAAGCTCGGTACTTCGTCAGCATCCAAGATATGAGCGCTTTTGAGGAAGTCTTGGCTTTGCTTATCTACGGATTGTTTTTGTTCCCTAACATTAATGATTTCGTCGACATCAATGCAATTAAGATCTTCTTAATTGGAAATCCAGTTCCAACCTTGCTTGCGGATGCTTATCACTCTGTGCATTCAAGAAACCTGCAGCGAGGAGGATTAATCACATGCTGCGTACCGCTGTTGTACGAATGGTTCATTTCACACCTGCCAAAGTCTAGCACTTTCTGGAACATGAGGGACGGCCTTTACTGGTCACAGAAAATCATATCCCTCACTCATACGGACATTGATTGGTGTAGTCCTGACAACGACGAAACCAAGATCATCTTCAGTTGTGGAAGTTTCCCCAACGTACCCCTTATTGGAACTAAGGGAGGAATCAGTTACAATCCAGCTTTAGCCCGTCATCAATACGGCTATCCTATGAAAAATATACCAAGTAACATCCAATTGGAGGGTCTGTTCTTCAAGAACATCGACGATCATGGCAACATGCTAAAGAAGGAAATTGTCCAAGCCTGGCGTTTTGTTCACAGCAAAGGGAGAAGATTGTTAGGAAAACATCTTTGCATCTCCCTGGATCCTTACCTTCAATGGGTACGCGTCAGAGCATTCAAGCTCAGGATGCCATATCAACATCAAGAACTTATTCCCCTAAGGGAACCAATTTACCTTTTCTCCACCGATGTTGAAAAACTGCAAGCGGCATTAAACAAGGTATGCCAAGAAAGGAATGCTTGGAAGAACAAGTATCGAATTGTCAACACGGAAAATGTTGAGATTCAGAACATCCTAAGAAGGAAGGATGGGTTACTTGAAGTGCTCGATCGACAAGTGACACAATCATCACTTTCTCATCATATCCCTCCTGCTTCCTGGGTCATCGATCAGCTCACGTCAGAGAACGCTCAGCTCAAGAAACAGAAGAAGATGTTAGAACGTGAAGTCGGCTCTTCATCAAAGTTTTAGAGTCCTTTCTCTCAGTTTCTCTGTATTTCCATTTTCAAAGTGTGTAAAAACGGCGTTTTCGCTTAATTAATAAAAGTTTGATGTTTCATAACGTAATTATGGTGTTTCCTTGAAAAAATAATAACTTAATTGCATATCATACATCGCTTTAGTCGTACGCACTGACACGAGAATTGTCGCGGATCTAATAGTCACTTTCCTTTCTCCAGAAAGAGAGGAGGAGAAGGAGGTGAACCCAGACTTTCAAGCTGTCTCATCCTTACAACACTCGTTCAAGTCGCAAGAAAAGAATGGAAGACTTTGAGCAAGAGAATGAAGAACTCAGAGAAGAGATTAATACTCTCAAAGGTACTGTTGAAAGACTCAATAGTATGGTAGAAGCCCTGGTAGTTGCGCAGAATCGACCAACGCCAGAAGAACCACAAAGGACTGTGGTTTCCGAGATTGTTTCTACTCCTGTTCCTCAGTATACCATGCCGCCTGATCGACCTTGGGGCATGCCGTATAACTTTACTCCAGAAGGGTACATACCTCCAGCTTCTGAAGCTCCAAAAGTCACCATGGATATGCGTCCACCGGAGGGTTACAAACCTCTGGAAATTGAAGTTCCAAGAGCAACGGCAATGGGTTTCGCACAACAGAATGCTGAGATACCGAGATCTGCTGTCATGGCTTCTCCACAGCCCATTATGCATACTTTTCCCCCGCAAGGCGGACAAGTATATCATCACGCTCCAAGTAAGGATGCTGGCGTGTATGAAAGATTGGACGAGTTCCAGGAACAGTTTCTGCAAATGCAGAAGGAACTCAAGACTCTCCGAGGACAAGATCTATTTGGAAAGAATGCTGCAGACCTCTGTCTGGTTCCAAATGTTAAGATTCCTCACAAATTCAAAGTACCAGAATTCGAGAAGTATAAAGGGAATTCATGCCCACAAAGTCATCTTGTGATGTACGCTCGAAGAATGTCAACTCAGACTGATAATCAACAATTACTCATTCATTATTTTCAAGACAGCCTGACTGGTGCTGCACTCAAATGGTACATGAACTTGGACAGTTCAGAGATTCGTACTTTTCGAGACCTCGGAGAGGCCTTCGTCAAACAGTATAAATACAATCTGGATATGGCTCCCGACAGAGATCAACTCCGGGCCATGACTCAAAAGGATAGAGAAAGCTTCAAGGAATACGCTCAAAGATGGCGTGAAGTTGCTGCTCAAATTTGTCCACCACTTGAAGAGAAAGAAATGACAAAAATCTATCTCAAAACTTTGAGTCCATTTTACTACGGACGAATGGTTGCAAGTGCACCAAGTGACTTTACCGAGATGGTAAACATGGGTGTGCGTTTAGAAGAAGCAGTTCGAGAAGGACGCTTGAACAAAGAACCAGAATCTTCTGTTGGTCCAAGGAAGTATGGAAGTTCTTTCCAGAAGAAAAAGGATCAAGATGTCAGCAATGTCTTGCACAAAATCAAGAAGAAATTCCAACCTCAAGTTGCAACAATAACTCCGGTTGTTAACTCAGCGCCAGCTTATCAACCTCAGGTCTCGCAACAACAAATTCAACAAAGGTCGCAGCAACCTCAGCAGCAGGTTCGACCTCCAAATTACAACAATCGGGCTCCAAGGTATCCTGCCTTTGACCCCGTACCAATGCCGTATGCGGAATTATTTCCAACATTACTGGCAAAAGGACTCATTCAGACAAGGAGTCCTCCAAATCCTACAAACAGTTCCTCACCATGGTATAAGGCTGACCAATCCTGTCCCTATCATCAGGGGGCACCAGGTCACAATATTGAGAACTGTTTCCCTTTCAAGATTGACGTCCAACGATTAGTGAAAAGCGGAATGCTATCCTTCAAAGATACTAATCCAAACGTCCAAGAAAATCCTTTGCCGCAGCATAAAGAAGCTTCAGTAAATCTGATAGATCAACACCCCAATGTCATTCAAATCTACGACATTCGTCAGATAGGGGAAAATCTTGTCAAGATGCACGCTAAACAAGCTGGGTACGGTCATGTACCACCTCACAACTACTTCACATGTGAAATTTGTCCAAAGAATAATCAAGGATGTGCCATAGTTCAAGCTGCATTACAAGAACAAATGGACTTGGGATGAATCCAACATATCCGAGTCAGAACTGAACATGACATCAACATGGTTCAAGGATGTCCAGGAGAATACAAAATCTACAAAGTTAAAGACCTTGAAGGATCGGTAGTCAGGTTCCATAAAACTTTAAATGGACTTGCCTACTTTGGAACAGATTTCCACGCTTACAGTAGATGCGAAATCTGTCGAAGAAATTCACGAGGATGTTTGCGTGTTTGCAACGACATTCAAAAGCTGATGGATGACAATACCATTACTGTTCTTGCCAACAGAGAAGATGATGAAGTCTTTACCGTATCTCCTCAAATTAATCAAGATGAAGCTATGCAAGTCAAGTATGATAGCAGGAAGACAGCAGTTGCACCACTAGTCATCTACTTACCAGGTCCTGTACCGTATGAGTCCAGCAAGGCTATACCATACAAGTACAACGCTACATTCATTGAAAATGGTAAGGAAATACCATTACCGTCTGTTGTCAACATTGCTGATGTTAGTCGAGTCACCAGAAGTGGACGAGTCTTCAACAGAACAACAGAAAATGTGGAGAAACCTTCGGAGGAAGTACCACATAGGCAAGACAATCAACCGACCAATGCTGTTCAAGCGAAAGAAAATGATGAGATCTTGAAGTTAATCCAGAGGAGTGAATACAACATTGTAGACCAATTACTACATACTCCGTCTAGGATTTCTATTCTTTCCCTGCTATTGAGTTCTGAAGCTCATAGGGAAGCTCTACAAAAAGTTTCGGAACAAGCTTTCGTAGAACCAAGTGTTACTATAAGCCAATTCAACGACATCGTTGCCAACATCTCCGCGGGAACTAGCCTAAGTTTCTGTGACGAAGATCTTCCTGAAGAAGGGGTGGATCACAATCTTCCACTTCACATCTCAGTTGGCTGCATGGGTGATACACTCACAGGAGTCCTAATAGACAATGGATCCTCTCTCAACGTCATGCCGAAATCAACATTGTCAAGATTATCTTTCGAAGATTACCCTCTAAGAAAAAGTCATGTCATCGTCAAAGCATTTGATGGATCAAGAAAGTCAGTTTTCGGAGAAGTAGATCTTCCCATAACTATTGGACCTCAGACGTTCAAAATCACTTTCCAGGTTATGGATATTCCAGCACAATACAGTTGTTTGCTAGGGCGCCCATGGATTCATGAGGCTGGGGCAATTACTTCAACACTTCATCAGAAACTGAAGTTCATAAGAGATGACAAATTGGTAACCGTATGTGGAGAACGAGCTCTGATCGTCAGCAACCTTTCATCATTCTCCGACATAGAACCAAAAGAAGTTGTTGGAACTAAATTCCAAGCACTTTCCTTGGACAAAGGAAAGGAGAAAGCAGCGTCTATCTCTTCATACAGAGATGCAATCCAAGTTGTAAAGGATGGCACTACTAGTGGTTGGGGGCACATTAATATTCCTACCAACAACAAGAACAGAACGGGAATTGGATTCTTTCCAACATCATCAAAAGCTATCCCAGGGATTGAGGTAGTTCTCCCAATTCAAGAAACTTTCTGCAGTGGAGGTTTTCTTCAACCTGTTCAACAAACAGTCAATACCATCGGTACGGAAAACACCGATGAAGAGGAGTGGTTATCCTATCTTAACAGAGCAGGATACATATCCCTACCAGAGTCTGATCCACCTTGCTGTTATCCGACTAAAGGATCTGAAAGTAAGACTCAACCAAGCAGTGATGAAGTTACTGACAGCTTCACCACCAGAAGTCATGGTTCATCAGAAGAAGTTCCTCCTATCCCCGAAGAGACTTGGGATACATTAGGAGAACCAAGCGGAAAATTCGACTACATGGTGAAATACTCCGCTCCTGAAAGTTCAAGAATCTCTCTTGAAGATATTGTTCCAACTGGATGGAACATTGATTATGAGTACCTCTCTCAGCCAAAAGAGATGTATAACCCTTGCTATTTATCATCATCTACTGGTGAAATCATCATTGAGGATTATATCCCCAAGTCACCTTCCGAGGCTACGGATCTAGAGTTCACATATCTAGTCAATGCCATCTTGGGAGAAGAGCAAGACCAAAATACAGAAGAGGACGATCTCGAAAGTATCTCCGACAACGAGTCTCTCCATTCAGAAGATTGGAAGTTTCCTCAAAAGAAAGTTCGACATACTCCACTTGGAAATGGGTATGCTCACACTGCTCAGTCTGCTGAAGTAGAAGAAGATCGTCTGAGTGTTGCAAAGACAGTGGTTGGTAAATCAAGACCTACCACAGGCCAGCTTAAGCCTAAGGTTCCAGATTACTTAGTGCACAATGGGGTTCGCCACTACTGGACAGCTGTTGAAGTTTCAACTGTTGTTCGCACTCCTAAGTAGGAACTTTCACCGTTATTTTTTCCTCTCACCATAGCCCAGGGTGAAGAGATGTTTCATAGGGCTTTGCATTTTACTATTTCTTAGGAAAATGTCCCTCTTTGCTTCGCCCAAAGCAATAGAGTTTTGTTTTATAGGGTCTTTGTTTCAAGAAGTGACTGTCCATAAATAAAAATGTCATTCTGTTCCTTCCTTTAGTTTTCCCTTTTCTTTTTTTCGGAAATTGGTAATCCTAAAAAACACCCTTAAAAAACATCAAATATTCCATTAACTGCATACACCGAGTCTTCCCTCGTTGTCTAAATAAAACTTATCACACATATGCAGATTAATCATAAAATACCCCGTTGAAACGTGCGACCGTATGACTTCTCCAAGCTTTGAGTTTCCTGTATTCGAGGCAGAGGAAGAAGAAGACGAAGAAATATCAAAGGAAATTTCACGGTTACTTCAACAAAAGGAAGAGGCCATTCAGCCATACAATGAGCCTCTAGAGATCATTAACCTTGGTTCCGATGGAAACAGAAAAGAGGTTAAGATTGGAGCTTCGCTCAGTTCAGAGATCAGAGAGAGTTTGATACAGCTGCTCAGAGAATTCTCAGATGTCTTCGCTTGGTCTTATCAAGATATGCCAGGGTTGGATGCCAGTATAGTGGAGCATCACTTGCCGTTAAAAGCAGAATGCCCTCCGGTCAAGCAAAAATTAAGAAGAACTCATCCGGAGATGGCCATGAAAATCAAAGAGGAAGTTCAAAAGCAGATCAACGCAGGTTTCCTCGTCACTTCAGAATACCCTCAGTGGTTAGCTAACATTGTTCCCGTTCCTAAGAAAGACGGAAAAGTCCGCATGTGCGTCGACTACAGAGATTTGAACAAAGATAGCCCTAAGGATGATTTTCCTTTACCACATATTGATATGTTGGTAGACAGTACAGCAAAATCCAAAGTTTTCTCATTCATGGACGGATTTTCAGGATACAACCAAATCAAAATGGCACCTGAAGACATGGAAAAAACAGCTTTCATCACCCCCTCGGGCACGTTCTGCTACCGTGTTATGCCTTTTGGACTAAAGAACGCAGGGGCAACATATCAAAGGGCCATGACTACACTTTTCCATGATATGATGCATAAGGAAGTGGAAGTCTATGTGGACGACATGATTGCCAAATCAGAAAATGAAGAAGATCACATACAGAATCTGACAAAGTTATTTCAACGCTTACGGAAGTTTCAGCTTCGCCTGAACCCCAACAAGTGTACCTTTGGTGTCTACTCAGGAAAACTCCTTGGTTTCATTGTCAGCAAACGAGGAATTGAAGTAGATCCAGACAAAGTCAAGGCAATTCAAGAAATGCCTTCACCCAGAACCGAGAAACAAGTTAGAGGATTTCTTGGACGTCTGAATTACGTCTCGAGATTCATATATCTCATGACTGCAACTTGCGCTCCTATTTTCAAACTTCTACGGAAAAATCAAAGTTGCGTCTGGACAGACGATTGTCAGAAAGCGTTCGACAGCATTAAGGAATATCTGTTCGAACCACCCATCTTGTCTCCTCCAGTGGAAGGAAGACCTTTGATAATGTACTTAACCGTCTTAGAAGATTCCATGGGTTGTGTCCTTGGACAGCAAGACGAGACAAAGAGAAAAGAGCATGCCATCTACTACCTGAGCAAGAAATTCACTGACTGTGAATCCCGCTACTCCATGCTCGAGAAGACGTGTTGTGCTTTGGCCTGGGCTGCCAAGCGTCTCCGCCAGTACATGATTCGACATACTACTTGTTTGATCTCTCATATGGATCCAATCAAGTACATCTTTGAGAAGCCTGCCTTAACCGGGAGAATTGCCCGTTGGCAGATGTTGTTATCAGAATATGACATTGAGTATCACGCACAGAAAGCCGTGAAAGGAAGCATTCTAGCTGAGCACCTGGCTCACCACCCACTCAATGGTCATGAATCAACCAGTTTCGACTTTCCGGACGAGGACGTCATGTACCTCAAGATGAAAGATCACGACGAGCCACTACCAGACGAAGGACCTGAGATAGGATCCCAGTGGGGCTTAATCTTTGACGGAGCTGTCAATGCTTATGGACGAGGAATTGGGGCAATCATTGTTACACCTCAGGGTACCCATATTCCATTTACTGCCAGATTAACTTTCAAATGCACAAACAATGAGGCCGAATATGAAGCTTGCATCATGGGTCTCGAAGAAGCCATGGATCTAAGAATCAAACACTTGGATGTATATGGAGATTCTGCTTTGGTCATCAATCAAATCAAAGGAGAATGGGAAACACGCCAACCAGGGCTAATTCCTTACAAAGACTACGCGAGAAGATTGTTACCATTCTTCGACAGGGTAGATTTTCATCACATTCCTCGTGAAGAAAACAATTTGGCTGATGCATTAGCCACACTCTCTTCCATGATTAGGATAAATCATTGGAATGACATTCCTCGGATCGATGTTATGCGCCTGGATAGGCCCGCTCATGTGTTCACAGTAGAAGCAATCATCGACGACAAACCGTGGTATCACGACATCAAGAACTATCTTCAAAAGCAAGAGTACCCTCTTGGGGCATCAAAGAAAGATAGAAAGACTTTGAGAAAGTTAGCTTGTAGATTCTTCCTGAATGAAGATGTTCTCTACAAGAGAAACTTCGACATGGTTCTGCTCAGATGCGTTGACAGAAAAGAAGCAGAAGTACTCATGAGAGAAATACATGAAGGTTCCTTTGGTACTCACACCAATGGACACACCATGACAAGGAAAATACTGAGAGCAGGATATTATTGGCTGACGATGGAGTCAGATTGCTACCAGTATGCAAAGAAGTGTCACAAATGTCAGATCTACGCCGATAGAATTCATGTGCCACCATCTCTTCTCAACATACTCTCTTCCCCTTGGCCTTTCTCCATGTGGGGAATCGACATGATTGGAATGATCGAGCCAAAAGCGTCCAACGGACATCGCTTCATCTTGGTAGCCATAGACTATTTCACCAAATGGGTTGAAGCAGCTTCATATGCAAACGTTACAAGACAAGTTGTCGTCAGGTTTATCAAGAATCACATCATCTGTCGCTACGGCGTTCCTAGCAAGATAATCACTGACAATGGGTCAAATTTGAATAACAAAATGATGAAGGAGCTTTGTGAAGAATTCAAGATTGAGCATCACAACTCATCTCCTTACAGACCAAAGATGAATGGAGCTGTAGAAGCAGCTAACAAAAACATCAAGAAAATCATTCAGAAGATGGTCATCACTTACAAAGACTGGCATGAAATGCTCCCGTATGCTCTTCATGGTTACCGTACATCAGTACGTACTTCGACTGAAGCAACTCCTTTCTCCCTTGTATATGGCATGGAGGCAGTCCTACCTATAGAGGTTGAGATTCCATCAATGAGAGTTTTGATGGAGGCAAAATTAACAGAAGCCGAGTGGTGTCAAAGCAGATTCGATGAATTGAACTTAATCGAAGAAAAGCGCATGACAGCTTTATGCCACGGACAGCTATATCAACAAAGAATGAAGAAAGCTTTCGACAAAAAGGTTCGACCTCGCACAATCAAAGAAGGCGACCTTGTACTCAAAAAGATTCAATCTTTTCTCACAGATTCGAGAGGGAAATGGACTCCCAATTATGACGGCCCCTACGTGGTCAAGAGAGCTTTCTCAGGAGGAGCCTTAATACTCACGACTATGGATGGAGAAGAATTCACCCGTCCTGTGAACGTCGACGCAGTCAAGAAATACTTCGCCTAAATAATCAAAAGAACAGCTCGCTAAGTTGAAAACTCGCAAAGAGCGGCTTAGGCAAAAAAGAGCGTCTCGGTGAATCGAAAACCCGAAAGGGCGATTCAGGCAAAAATTAGAGACATAAAAAAAAAATATATTAATCAATCCCGGTAGACTTAAAACCCGAAAGGGGTAGTTTACGCAAAAGTTAGGGATATATGGCAAGTAACTGTGTCCAGGACAAACTTGATCATTCAAAATCCATAGCGGAGTATTCATCAGCAGTAGGTCATCTTCTACGAAGCACGAATACAGCGCAACTCGGAGTGGAAGGGAAAGATAACGGTCGTCACGTTTCATCGTAGCCCTTTTCCCGAAAAATTACCAATTTCCAACTTTGTAAATACTCCATGGAATCAAGCATTTGGCTGATTACCATTCCATATATAATAATTTGAGCCTTGTGCTTTTCCTTTGCAATCTAGTCTTATTCAGTTTCTTGAAATGCATTTTAAGTTTAAACAGTCATTCTCTTGAAACAAATGTTTTCATAAAAATAAAAATAAATTTACTTGCAAAAATAAAGGTGAAATTTCTTTCTAAGGTTTACAAACAATAGGAAGAATGCAAACAGTTGCTCCGAGAACGGTTGAGACTCCGGGAACCAATATTTCCCCATGAGGTCGCCTTGCGAACATCTCCCGATGACGGATCTTCACTTCAATTCATATTACTCATTTCGGACAGCGGACAACTGATAACCAGATATTCCCGACAGAGTTCGAACTACAAGAAGAGGACATCTTCTGATCAACAAGAATTCAAGTCGTATCTTAGGATTTTCCATCCACGACAATTCTATTCACATTCACTTTACATTTTATCATTGTCATAATATTCATGCATACATTACATCATAATTGCATAGCCGAATCAGGCTTTGATCCTGTGAATGCCTAAGTCATTGAGGCATGAACTCAAGTTTCCCCTGCAAGTTCCGGAGAAACTTTTTCCTTCGAAACAACAGTTCATACACAAGGATCTCACCAAGCAAGTCAACAGATGGTAGTCTCCCTCAAAGAGATAGTTTGTTCACTTTTGGAATTCCTCAGCCGAGAATCTCCTGTAGAGCGACATTCGACAGTCTTCTTCAGATAAGATAGTCTGCTTCACATTTTGGAATTCCCTAGAGGTTTGGTATTTCCCCAGCAGGGTCAAGAGGTGCCACTTCTTGTCAAAGAAAATTCAGAATCTCCCAGCAGATCGACAAATGATTCCCCAGCGGAGTCAGCGAATGATAGTCTTCGTCTAGAAGATAGTTCAGATTCCCCAACGAAGTCAGCAAATGGCAGTCTCTTTCATCAGAAGACAGTTTGCTCACTTCTTATCATAACAAAGTCAGCAAATGGCAGTCTCTTTCATCAGAAGACAATTTGCTCACTTCTTATCATAACAAAGTCAACAAATGGCAGTCTTTTCCCAAGAAAAGACAGTTTGTCTGTTAAATACTCAAGAGATCGACAAATGGCAGTTTCTTCGAACAGTTTGTCTGTTTCTGGGATGTTTAACTCCCCACAGAGTCGATGAATGGCAGTTTTCCTCTTAGGAAAACAGTTCGTTGATTCCCCAGGCATCAGTTGACGAATGGCAGTTTTCACCCCGAAAACAGTTCGTCCGCCTTCAAACAAAGTCATTAGCCCCTCAAAAGATCATGAGGCCATATGACATTCTTTCGAAGACGTCAAGTAAAAAGGGAAGATGGTGAAGTTTCTTTACAGCCGTCAAATGGCATCTTACCTCCAAGCGCTGGTAAGAAGTTTGACGAGGAAACAAACCTTTGAAGTTTCTCTACAGCCGTCAAATGGCATCTTACCTCCAAGCGCTGGTAAGAAGTTTGACGAGGAAACAAACCTTTGAAGTTTCTTTACAGCCGTCAAATGGCATCTTATCTCCAAGCGCTGATAAGAAGTTTGACGAGGAAACAAACCTTTGAAGTTTCTCTACAGCCGTCAAATGGCATCTCACCTCCAAGCGCTGGTAAGAAGTTTGATGAGGAAACAGACCTTTGGAGATTTTCTCTTTATCTGAGATATTGTCCAAACGCAACTGAGACCAGTTTCGAGATTTGGACATCCGGAACGAGAGGAGGTTGTTTACCTTTTTCAAAGTATCAACACTTAGTTAAAGAAGATGGATTGCGCATCCTACATTGCCATCCATTCGCCAGAATCCACATCAAGTATTTCTGCAGGAGTTTGTCTCCTCATCCCCCGCCAAGTGCGACAACGGGATCAAGATATGCAAAGATTTTATCAATTACAACATCTCAGGAACGCCCAAAATTCGGGCATTCTTTGATATTTAAGTCTCTTTCACACAGGAGAGATCGAGATATCAATCTCTCTCCCTCCACATAAAAGAAACTTAAATAGGGGCATCTGTCATACCCTAATTTTTGACCCCCCTGAGATGTCACATCGTTGACGTCAAATTCAAAAGTGTTTCTTGATCGGTTTGGAAGCCGTGATCAAGATTTCATTAGTTCATTCATTCTTTGCAAGATAACTTCATGTCCATGGAGATTTTCATTTAAAGGTGCCATTGCCATTTTGCAAGATTCAAGAGTTTTGTTTGGAATTTATTTTGCGACTCTTGGCCTATGGATTCATCATGGTGAAGAAATTTGGTTCATATTGATACTTGGAAGTTGGTACAAGTTTGAAACAATTCAGGGGAATTTAATCGAATTTGCAAGGAATATCTTTTTAATCTTTTGGTTGAAGGATTATTTCAAGTAATTATTCAAAATCATGAATTCAAATATTTTAAGTTCCATATCATTTCAAGTTCATGATACAAGAATATATTTCAAGACTAAAAGCTTCATGCTACTTGAAGGATTTTCCATCATTTTCTATATCAAAGGGAATTGAATTTCTAAATTCAAAGTTTGTTCAAGAACATTCAAATTTCATGTTTCATACACAATTTCATGCAAGATTCTAAAGGAAGATCCAAAAGTGGATTTCTTTTACATGGAACAAGTTCTAAATTCCAAATGAATTACAAAAAGAACTTCATTCAAAATTCAAGATACAACATTCAAATTCTACACAATTTTTCAAGAAATGCATGAACCAAAATTACATTGATATTAAGTTCAAGAATTACAACAAAAGAAAAATACAAGGTTTTCTTGAATTTATTCTTCAATCTTCAAGCTTCCATTCTTCAAGACCAAGTTTCTTTATTCTTCCTTCAAGAATTCTCATGCAACATGAAAAAGAAACAAAAAGGGTGGAATTAGCAAAAGTCTCACAAAAATAATTCAAGGGGGCCCAAAAGCCCAAATCAAAGTCAAAAAGTCAAAAGTCAAAGAAAGTCAAAGGGATATATATTATGTCATAAGTGCTATACTTAGAGACTACCAATTTCATGACATAAAGACAAGATTGTCGTGGAACTTTCACTTGCAAGAGATGTGCATAATATATTCTATCCCATGTGCATAATATTCTATCCCATGTGCATTTTCTTGTGGAGCTTTGCCATTAAGCAAACTTAGCATGAAAGAAATTTTTGCAATGATTATTTTGGGAAAGAATATTCTTTGTAATGATGACAACTTAACAACTAAGTGAGCTTAAAGACTAAGCTTAGTTGCCAAAATGACCAAAATTGTCCCTCTTTTGTTCCTCTATAAATAGAGGAAAGGCAAGAAAATATAGGATAGGAAAAAAGTGGGGAAAATGCAGCAAGCAGTGGGTAACTTCTAAGTTACAGAAAAAGGCAAAAGTAAGAGGAAGAAGAGAAGCCTTCATACCTCTATTGTTTGCTGGCAGCTCTTCAACGATGGCTCCCATCTTCGAGCCTCCATAGATGAATCTTCAACGTCTACTCCGCAGGTAAGCCTTTCCGCCCTCACTCTCAATATTTACACTAACCGTTGTTATACCTGCAGTGTTTCAAGAATTCAGCAGCGAACAACAATTCAAAAGCGGTTCAGGTTCGCAAATTCAGCAGAGCAACAGATAATTTACGGATTTGTAGCATAACAACAACAAGACTCGAAATTAAAGCTTCAGCAACAATTAATCCAAAAGTTCAGAACAACATCAACAACATCAAATTCGGTTTCCAGGAGCAAGAAGGATCAAAGAACATACCTCAACAATAACCGGCGAAAACCTCCACGCCGCAGGTAAGTCGCTTCCACTTTCACACTCAATATTGCTGTTAGTTATTGTTGTGTATGTATATTCTGAAAATCAAAAGTAGAGAGATCACAATTTACTGTTACTACCGGATTGTAGTATGAAAACGAAATTGAAGTTTAAACCTGAGTTTGTCTTCAATCACATGAACCCAAAAGCTTTTGTTTGTGGATTGAAAGAACATAACCGTTTGAGCGAAAGAAGGTATTGTTCTGTGAAAAGAAATAGAAGTAAGAAAGTTGAGTCGTTTTCGTTTCTCTTCCACACAAAAACGTGAAGAAAACTTGAGTTGAAGAAGTAGAGGAAATACCTAGGTTTTCGTCCATGTTTCTCCTTCCATGGCCGCCGTGAGCTAAGGTCGAAAGAGGTTTTTGTTTGATGTTGTTGTTCGTCACGAAACCGAGAGAGACACACAGAGTCGCTGTTTTGTTGTTCGCTGAGAGAGAAAGAAACGAAGTGAAAGCTTGTTGTTGTTGTTCAAATACGAGTGAGAGAGAGGATGAGTTGATGTTGTTGTTTGTTCTGAGAAGAAGAAGTTCTTTTTTTTTCTTCAGCAGAGAACGTGAGGTGGGAAGGAAAGAGGCGCTGCCTCTTGTTTGTGTTCCTTAGGGTTTTTTTAACCCAACCTTGCATCAAGAGAGAAGAGGCGGATCCGGGTCACACTGACCCGACCCGGTCCGGCCCAGTCTTTTTTTTAAAAATTCAGCTTTGTCTTGCTTTGGACTTCATCACACCCCCATCCGATTTTCAGCACCTCCCTGGCCCATCACTATTTATCTTTATTATCTCTTTAATTTTTCTTTAAAAAGATTTTCATATAAAAAGGTTTAGTATTTTATTTTAATATAGGATTTAGTTTTAATTTTATAATCCTTATTAAAAAACTCCAAAAATATATTAGATGCATATTTAAGTTTATGTTTTCTAATTATTTTCTTATTTTATTAAAAATCACAAAAATATCTTTTCTTAGATTAATTTTGTTTAAGTTTGATATTTTCATATTATTTTGTGTAGTTAATCAATTAAATTTTATTTGATTACTGTTGCACATTACTTAAATTTTCTCACTTCATCCAAGACTTAGAGATTACTTCTCTATTGTCTTTTGGATTTGTCTGTTTGTTTTTGTCTGTTTGTTTGGTCTTCCATTTGCTGTAGAAGTCTTTAAACAATTACTGGATGATCAAAGAATGCTGTAAGCTGTGAGCTTATCTGACGTTTCTTTTCTTCTGGTGTGGATGCTTAAACATCTGTTGAGATCCCAATTTATTCCAAGCATATCATTTGAGGATCAAAGTAGTACCTCAAACTCAGAAATCCAATTTCTCATTATTCGAGGTAAGCCTAAAACTCATAAAATTGTTTTCACAACAGTAATCATTTCAAATCACAAAATCATTTCCAACTGTTTTTATAACCAGTACTGTAAAGTACTGGGCCTCTAATAGAGTGTAAGTCCCAAAAACCTTCTCTTCTTAGCTTGTTTTCAAAACTGTATTTTCAAAATCTTCTTTCTGTTTTCAAAACATTCTTCTGGTATTTAAAGGGCATTATTCCCGGTGAAACTCTTCAGATACCTATGTGACCTTTGTCCATCTTCACTTCTTCTGTTTTCAAAAACCATTAACTGTTTATAATAAATATTCAACTGTTATCAACAAAACAACAAAAAATTACTGTTGAGGCTCTGTACATACTCCTTCAATGGCCTCCACTCCATCCAGGTTAGGCTTTACAAGCTTTCAATTTACAGTCTTTATTTAAATTACTGTCAAATATAAACTGTGCATATATTAGTTTAGAACTACGTTTGAGTATAAACCTTAGGATAGTTAAACTATATATATATATATATTATAGGAATATGACCTAGGATTGAGAATGACTTCCCGGTGAAGGCTCTTTCCTAATTAGAGATCTGTAGTTCAAACCCCCCAAGATGAATTATTCCCGGTGAAACATCTTGGTAAAAACCTTAGAATCCAAAAATAATAGGACACATCCACCCAAAGAGGAATTATTCCCGGTGAAACCTCTTACCCATTTGCTTAGAGCCAAAATAAGTTCAAAACTACATAGCTTTCTCTTGTGCTATAACAAGGACCCTCGAATAGCCTCCTCTTGGGCTTTGTACAAGGACCCACAGGCTTCTTAAAAGCATTTCCAGCTTCCTCTTGAGCTTGTATACAAGGACCCATCAGGTTTCTTATAAACATAGGAACAGGTCTTTAGTCACCTTTTAGCCTGCCCTGGTGAGTTTCTTCCAATTTTAACCAGACTTTAAACAAGCTAAGTTTGTCTCAATCCTACATTGAGTACATTTTTGGAATGAGAGACATGGACAGTCTCTGTCACCCTTACCTTCATCAATCTTCCTTAGCAGAGTCTAGGATCTATGTTTATTTTCTCCTCAGCATGTGTAAGCCTTCATCTTGGGCTTTAAACAAGAAGTCTCCATTAGATAATCTTTCTGCCATTCATGTTAACAAAATCCCTGGAAAGGGTTAGCTTCCACACATTCTTTCATTTTTAATATTAACCCCTGGAAAGGGTTAGCCTCCAAAGTCAATTAATAAAAATGTCAAAAAATAAAGATTCATTTCTCTTAGGAGATAATTTCCCCAAAAAAGAGTCAAAACCCCTGGAAAGGGTCAGCCTCCAAAAACATGATAAAGTCAGTCTTTTAACAGACAAATTCACCAGCTGAGTCAAAATCCCTGGAAAGGGTTAGCTTCCAAAGAAAAAACAGTCTTTCAATAAATAAAACCTCCTCAGTAGAGTCAAAACCAACAAAAACAGTTAGCCTCAACCTTGGGCTTTATACAAGGCACCCAAACAATAAAACTCCCCTGTCAAGAGTCAGCCTCAACCTTGGGCATTGTACAAGGCAGATAATAGAGTCTCCCCAGTGAGTTCTTCATCATTCAGTAGCCACAACCTTGGGCTTTGTACAAGGCAGATAAACCATATTTTCATGTGTCAAAGATTCCTAACACCTAGGATCTTTTCCCCATAGAGTCATCCATACTCAGTTTATTTAAGAGTCAGCCACAACCTTGGGCTTTGTACAAGGCAGAAAATAATGTTTTTTTCCTAGCTAGAGTCAGCCACAACCTTGGGCTTTGTACAAGGCACATAAAATAGAGTCATTCATTCAATTATCCTCAGCAATCAGCCACAACCTTGGGCTTTGTACAAGGCACACAAATAGAGTCTCCCTAAGTAGAGTCAGCCTCAATTCTGGGCTTTGTACAAAACACAAAAATACCCTGTAATTAATCCCCAATGGAGCCATCTCCCAGAGTCAATAATAATTAATAAGTCAATCAAAAAGCCTCAAGCTTGGGCCTCATACAAGCTGTTAGAACAAGATTTGTTCTTATCAATTATCTTAGTTTTGATGATAACAATAATATGAATTTTGCTTAAGATAATATGGTACTCTAATCCAATGCAATTTCCCTTTCAGGAAATATATATAAAGAGTACGCATAATTCAGCGCTCAGAAGATGTGTCTCAAATGGTTCAGCATGCAACATCAGAACATGGTCTGGCAAGACATCAGAAGATGGTCGAAGCAGAATCAGAACATGGGTCTATGGAAGCATCAGAAGAACATGAGATCAGAAGCACTGAAGATCAGAAGATGGTATCACGCAACAGAAGCACTTCAAGATCAGAAGATCAGAAGATGCTATGCACCAAGCTGTTTGACTCTGATGATATTCAAACGTTATATTCACAAACATCAGATCAGAAGGAAGTACACGTGGCAAGCTACGCTGACTGACAAAAGGAACGTTAAAGCTACTAAAGGCAACGTCAGTAGACACAGCGTGAACAAGGCTCGAGGTAGTTGACAAAAGCGTATAACATTAAATGCGATGCTGTACGGAACACGCAAAGCATTAAATGCATTCAACGGTCATCTTCTCAACGCCTATAAATATGAAGTTCTGATGAGAAGCAAGGTTAACGATTCTGCACCAAAACAACTTATATCAAACTTGCTGAAACGCTGTTCAAATCAAAACTCAGAATCTTCATCTTCATCAAAGCTCACTACATTGCTTTTGTAATATATTAGTGAGATTAAGCTTAAACTGTAAGAGAAATATCACAGTTTGTGATTATAGCTTTTAAGAAGCATTTGTAAACTCTTGAATAGATTACATTAAGTTGTAAGGAACTAGAGTGATCGTGTGATCAGTATACTCTAGGAAGTCTTGGCAGTTGGCTGAGCAGTTTGTAACTAGAGTGATCGTGTTGATCAGAATACTCTAGGGAAGTCTTAGGAGTGAACTAAGCCTAGAGTGATCGTGTTGATCAGTAGACTCTAGAAAAGTCTTAGAGGGTATCTAAGCAGTTGTTCCTGGAGTGATCAGTGTGTGATCAGAAGACTCTGGAAGACTTAGTTGCGGACTAAGTGGAAAACCATTGTAATCCGTGCGATTAGTGGATTAAATCCTCAGGTTGAGGTAAATCATCTCTGCGGGGGTGGACTGGAGTAGCTTCGTTAACAGCGAACCAGGATAAAAATAATTGTGCAATTTATTTTTATCGTCCAAGATTTAAAGTCACACTTATTCAATCCCCCCCTTTCTAAGTGTTTTTCTATCCTTCAATTGGCATCAGAGCGCCGGTTCTAAGGTGCAAGCACTTAACCGTGTTTAGAAAAGATTCAGGAAGAGAAAAACGCTTCAGTAAAAGATGGTTGATGAAAGTGAAAAGTCTACACCTACACCTGCATCTACATCTGGCTCTGCTGAGCAATACAACGGTAACAATGGTTATACTAGACCGCCGGTATTTGACGGTGAAAACTTTGAATACTGGAAAGATAAACTGGAAAGTTACTTTCTGGGTCTAGATGGTGATCTATGGGATCTTCTGATGGATGGTTACAAACATCCAGTAAATGCCAGTGGCGTAAAGCTGTCAAGGCAGGAAATGAATGATGATCAGAAGAAGCTTTTCAGGAATCATCATAAATGCAGAACTGTTTTGCTGAATGCTATCTCTCATGCTGAGTATGAGAAGATATCTAACAGGGAAACGGCCTATGACATATATGAGTCCTTGAAAATGACTCATGAAGGAAATGCTCAAGTCAAGGAGACTAAAGCTCTAGCCTTAATCCAGAAGTATGAAGCCTTCAAGATGGAGGATGATGAAGACATTGAAAAGATGTTTTCAAGATTTCAAACTCTTACTGCTGGATTGAGAGTTCTTGACAAGGGATACACCAAGGCTGATCATGTAAAGAAGATCATCAGAAGCTTACCCAGAAGATGGGGTCCTATGGTGACTGCATTCAAGATTGCAAAGAATCTGAATGAAGTTTCTCTGGAAGAGCTTATCAGCGCCTTGAGAAGTCATGAAATAGAGCCGGACGCAAATGAGCCTCAAAAGAAAGGTAAGTCTATTGCATTAAAATCAAATATCAAGAAATGCACTAACGCTTTTCAGGCCAGAGAAGAAGATCCTGAAGAATCAGAATCTGAAGAAGAAGATGAACTGTCCCTGATCTCCAGAAGGCTAAATCAACTCTGGAAGACCAAGCAAAGGAAGTTCAGAGGCTTCAGAAGTTCAAGGAAATTTGAACGTGGAGAATCTTCTGATGAAAGAAGATTTGACAAGAAGAAGGTCATGTGCTATGAATGCAATGAGCCTGGACACTACAAGAATGAATGTCCAAATCTTCAGAAGGAAAGTCCCAAGAAAAAGTTTCATAAGAAGAAAGGTCTTATGGCAACCTGGGATGAGTCAGAAGATGATTCAGAAGATGAGCAGGCCAACTGTGCGCTGATGGCGACAGAAGATGACGGATCAGAATCTACATCAGAATCAGATTCTGAAGAGGTATTTTCTGAACTTACTAGAGATGAGTTAGTTTCCGGTCTAACTGAACTTCTGGAACTCAAGTCTCAGATTAGTCTCAAATACAAAAAGCTGAAAAAGCAATTTGAATTTGAAACAAAGAAGCTTGAGTTGGAGAATTCTGAATTAAAAGAAAAACTTTTAAAATTATCCAATAATGTTGGATCTCCTACTAATTCAGAAAAATCCACTCCTAGTCTAAACCACATTCTGAAAGAATATGATTTAAGTTTCAGGAAGTTCTTATCTAGAAGTATTGGCAGAAGTCAGCTAGCTTCTATGATATATGCCGTATCTGGAAACAAAAGAGTTGGCATTGGTTATGAGGGTGAAACCCCATACAAACTTGAACCTGTTGATGAAATGAAAATTACATACAAGCCATTGTATGATCAGTTCAAGTATGGCCACTCTCATGATATTAGGCACACTTCACATGCACAAAGTTTTCACATAACACACACCAAGAAGCATGTGACACAACCTAGGAAATATCATGAAACCCATATTAAAAATTATCATGCTGTTCCTCCTATTGCTTATAATGTCAAACCCAAGTTCAATCAGAACTTGAGAAAATCTAACAAGAAAGGACCCAAGAAAATGTGGGTACCTAAGGATAAGATTATTCCTATTGCAGATATCCTTGGCTGCAAGAAGGACAAAGCACAACATGTCATGGTACCTGGACTCTGGATGCTCACGACACATGACAGGAAGAAGGTCTATGTTCCAAGACCTGGTGCTTAAGTCTGGAGGAGAAGTCAAGTTCGGAGGAGATCAGAAGGGCAAGATAATTGGCTCTGGAACTATAAAGTCTGGTAACTCTCCTTCCATTTCTAATGTACTTCTTGTAGAAGGATTAACTCATAACCTCTTATCTATCAGTCAATTAAGTGACAATGGTTATGATATAATCTTCAATCAAAAGTCTTGCAAGGCTGTAAATCAGAAGGATGGCTCAATCCTATTTACAGGCAAGAGGAAGAACAACATTTATAAGACAGATCTGCAAGATCTTATGAGTCAGAAGGTGACTTGTCTTATGTCTGTTTCTGAAGAGCAGTGGGTCTGGCACAGGAGATTAGGTCATGCTAGTTTGAGAAAGATCTCTCAGATTAACAAACTGAATCTTGTCAGAGGACTCCCTAATCTGAAATTCAAATCAGATGCTCTTTGTGAAGCATGTCAGAAGGGTAAGTTCTCCAAACCTGCATTCAAGTCTAAGAATGTTGTTTCTACCTCAAGGCCATTAGAACTCTTGCACATTGATCTGTTTGGACCAGTCAAAACAGCATCTGTCAGAGGAAAGAAATATGGATTAGTCATCGTAGATGATTATAGTCGCTGGACGTGGGTAAAATTCTTGAAACACAAGGATGAGACTCATTCAGTGTTCTTTGATTTCTGCATTCAGATTCAATCTGAAAAAGAGTGTAAAATCATAAAGGTCAGAAGTGATCATGGTGGTGAATTTGAGAACAGATCCTTTGAAGAGTTCTTCAAAGAAAATGGTATTGCCCATGATTTCTCTTGTCCTAGAACTCCACAACAAAATGGAGTTGTAGAGCGAAAGAATAGGACTCTGCAAGAAATGGCCAGAACCATGATCAATGAAACCAATATGGCTAAGCATTTCTGGGCAGAAGCAATAAACACTGCATGCTATATTCAGAATAGAATCTCTATCAGACCTATTCTAAATAAGACTCCCTATGAATTGTGGAAGAATAGAAAGCCCAACATTTCATATTTCCATCCTTTTGGATGTGTATGCTTTATTCTGAACACTAAAGATTATCTTGGTAAGTTTGATTCCAAAGCACAGAAATGTTTCCTTCTTGGATATTCTGAACGCTCAAAAGGCTACAGAGTATACAATACTGAAACATTGATTGTGGAAGAATCAATCAATATCAGATTTGATGATAAGCTTGGTTCTGAAAAACCAAAGCAGGTTGATAATTTTGCAGGTTATGATATTGATATATCAGAAGTTGTTGAGCCAAGAAGCAACGCATCAGAAGCAGAGCTTCTCAGAAGCAAAGAATCTGAAGATCAAGTATCAGCTTCTCTGGAGGATCTAAGTATTTCTGAAGAACCATCTGTCAGAAGATCATCTAGACTCATCTCTGGTCATTCAGAAGATGTCATTCTTGGAAAGAAGGATGATCCAATCAGAACAAGAGCATTCCTTAAGAACAATGCAGACTGTCAATTAGGTCTTGTATCTTTGATCGAACCAACTTCTGTTGATCATGCTCTAGAAGATCCAGACTGGATAATTGCTATGCAAGAAGAACTGAATCAGTTTACAAGGAATGATGTTTGGGATCTTGTTCCTAGACCAGATGGATTCAATATAATAGGCACAAATTGGGTCTTCAGAAACAAGCTCAGAATGAGAAAATGAGAAATTCTTACGTTTGAGTATCCTTTGAAATGAATTTTTTTTAAAGAAGTTCTGATAGAAATCAATTAGAAATTGTGATTCAGTTATTACTAACGTTTCAGTGTCTAAGTTGATTCAGAATCTCTATAAAAGCAAAACAGCTATAACTGGCTATCCAGATGGTAAACACATGTTCACTATTTCTGGACAAGCGTGCGTGCAGTTGAGGGGACGTCTACTTAGGTAACTGTGCAAATCACGTCTTTTGTCATTATTATCTCTCCTCATGTCACGTAACATTAAATGCTTTTCATCATTTACTCTCTTTCAGTTTTCTTTTTATACTCTTCAAACGTTTCTTTTCCCTCTCATATTTCTCTCTCTCTGCATTCGGTTTATTTTTCGTCTCTCTCTCTCTCTCTTTTCATATCATAAACCCTAGCAGTTTCCAACATCTGAAAATTCATCATGAATCCATCGTCAAGCTCTGGGAATCAAGACAATGATAGGAAACAGAAGAGAAAGGCATCTGCTGAACCAGAAACCAAACCTAAAAGAGTTAGGATCTCCTATGACCCTCTCAAAGTGTATCAACCCCTTGACGGTTCCCCTCAATCAACCCCCTCTTCAAAGACCTCCACCACCTCTTCCTCCTCATTCATCCTCTCGGAACCACCTTCTTCACCATCTGATATCTCCTCTCCTTCAACCCTTCCATCAGATATTTCTTCATCTCTCTCATACCCTTTTCCCACAAGAACACCTAATCCCTATAGTGTTGTTCTTCCCGACTCAAGGTTCACTGTCAACCCTCCAACCCCTACCACTCAAACATATCTGGAGCTTTTACATGCTGATGTAAATGGCTGGTTGGAGATCCTGGGTGCTGCTTACCTTAACCATCTGGATATGTATGCTATGAGCAACCTCTGGGATACCTTTCTTCAGGACTTTCTGGTGAAGGCTACTGACACTAAGAGAAGGATCTTGTCTGAAGCTCCTGGTCCTCGTGGTCGTCAGTTGGAAGTGGGTGAAAGCAGCCACCACTGTCTCATCAGGAACAGAAGCGTTCTTGAAGAAAAGATACCTGCAGATGAGTTGGAAGAAGAAAATCTCTGCAGAGATATCGTGGTGTGGAAACCCCGGTCTTCTGTGCTCTGGTTTCCTGTGCTGACTGGAGATTTTCAGTGGCTGTTCAACTGGTTCAGAATGAACCCCTCTGAAAGAGCACCTCACATGGTCTTTCCAGTAGTGGTTTATCGTGCTGGAGATGCTGGTCCTACTCCTCCAACCAACCTAGCAGCTATTCTTCAAGCGTTGGAAGATGGAACTTCTGAGCTGCCTGAACCAATATTTGCCAAGGCTCCTTCTGAGTCAGACTCAGATGAGGAAATGGAATATGCACAAGCTGAAGATCTTCCAGAAGATCACCCTGCTGAGATTGCTGTCCCTCTGGGCAGAAATACTGGTGCTTCTTCTTCTGGTGAAACCTCAGCTCTGATGGAGACCCTGGAAACTCTTCATCAGAATCAAGCTATGCTGGCTTCTCGTTTGGACGCGCAAGAAGCAGCCAATGCTGAATTTCGTTCCTTCATGACAAGGCAAGCTACAAGCACTGACGGGATTCATGATGTTCTGGCACGGATTTTGCGTAGGCTAGGATCTTAGTCTTTTGGTCTTTGTAGTTTCTTTTCCTTGTTGCATCTGTTTTCCTGCATTCCTGTCTTGTAAACCTTTTTGATAATCAATGAAAAAGTTTCTGTGTTTTACATTCCAGTAAATCTATTTGTCGTATTATGCATCTGATTCTTTTAAATATTCTTTTTGATGTTATGACAAAAAGGGGGAGAAGATAAATGATA
The DNA here is from genome assembly GCF_029867415.1 of Vicia villosa. Taxonomy (NCBI): domain Eukaryota; kingdom Viridiplantae; phylum Streptophyta; class Magnoliopsida; order Fabales; family Fabaceae; genus Vicia; species Vicia villosa. The sequence goes on from NC_081182.1 coordinate 96,161,623, forward strand.
AATGATTTGATTAAATCTATCAGTTGCTGGGTAAAGCTCCCACACATTCACTAACAAGAACTGCAAGTTCTATATGGTTTAAGTGTTTTGCAGGTACAGAGAAGTGAAGTGAATCTTCAGAAGCAAACACTAGAAGCAAAACCATAAGAAGCGTTATTCTGTAAAAGGAATAAGCTCTTGGAAACTGAAGCAAGCTGAGTGCTGTCAAGCTTCAGAGATCAGAAGCAAGAAAGAAGAATGAATCAGAAGCACTGATAATAGAATTTGAATATCATTGTCTATCCTGTTCTGACAAAATTCTATTTGCTCTGATACATATAATGTTATGGCTCTGATACATTATTTGCTCTGATACACGTTTTTAGCCTAAATGCTCTGATACATTTGGCTCTGATACATATTATGTATTTGAATATACATTTTATGTTCTAACTCGTTCATGCTGACTTTTGTCGTTTAGTTTTTGTTCTGTAACATTTCAGGATGTAGAGATGCTCTGATGATGCTCTGGTACATTCAACAATGTTCTGATACAAATCTAGCATGAAGTGATGTTGGTAGACATTCAAAGTTCTGAAGCTATCCGAGGGAAGCAGAAATCAGAAGATGTGAATGTTCTAAAAGATCCAGAAATTCAAGTTCTGAAGCTGTCCTGAATGGAAGCAGAAGTCAGAAGCTGTGAATGTTCTGAAGATCAAAGAAATTCAAGTTCTGAAGCTGTCCATGATGGAAGCAGGAATCAGAAGCTGTGAGTGTTCTAAGGATCTAAAGAAATTCAAGTTCTGAAGCTGTCCAATGGAAGCAGAAGTCAGAAGCTATGAATTCTCTGAAGACAGAAGCTTATATGATCGTCTCTACCGAAATAATCAGGGAAGTCTTTTATCAAAGTTCTTCGAGTATTTATTTCAGGGGGAGATTATTTATCTCAGGGGGAGATTGTTAATCTCAGGGGGAGACATATTCATATGCTTATGCTATAGCTGTGTAATTTGTCTTTTGCCGTCTACTCTTTCTGATCGCAAATTCATATCATTTATATATGTTTTTGTCATCATCAAAAAGGGGGAGATTGTTAGAACAAGATTTGTTCTTATCAATTATCTTAGTTTTGATGATAACAATAATATGAATTTTGCTTAAGATAATATGGTACTCTAATCCAATGCAATTTCCCTTTCAGGAAATATATATAAAGAGTACGCATAATTCAGCGCTCAGAAGATGTGTCTCAAATGGTTCAGCATGCAACATCAGAACATGGTCTGGCAAGACATCAAAAGATGGTCGAAGCAGAATCAGAACATGGGTCTATGGAAGCATCAGAAGAACATGAGATCAGAAGCACTGAAGATCAGAAGATGGTATCACGCAACAGAAGCACTTCAAGATCAGAAGATCAGAAGATGCTATGCACCAAGCTGTTTGACTCTGATGATATTCAAACGTTATATTCACAAACATCAGATCAGAAGGAAGTACACGTGGCAAGCTACGCTGACTGACAAAAGGAACGTTAAAGCTACTAAAGGCAACGTCAGTAGACACAGCGTGAACAAGGCTCGAGGTAGTTGACAAAAGCGTATAACATTAAATGCGATGCTGTACGGAACACGCAAAGCATTAAATGCATTCAACGGTCATCTTCTCAACGCCTATAAATATGAAGTTCTGATGAGAAGCAAGGTTAACGATTCTGCACCAAAACAACTTATATCAAACTTGCTGAAACGCTGTTCAAATCAAAACTCAGAATCTTCATCTTCATCAAAGCTCACTACATTGCTTTTGTAATATATTAGTGAGATTAAGCTTAAACTGTAAGAGAAATATCACAGTTTGTGATTATAGCTTTTAAGAAGCATTTGTAAACTCTTGAATAGATTACATTAAGTTGTAAGGAACTAGAGTGATCGTGTGATCAGTATACTCTAGGAAGTCTTGGCAGTTGGCTGAGCAGTTTGTAACTAGAGTGATCGTGTTGATCAGAATACTCTAGGGAAGTCTTAGGAGTGAACTAAGCCTAGAGTGATCGTGTTGATCAGTAGACTCTAGAAAAGTCTTAGAGGGTATCTAAGCAGTTGTTCCTGGAGTGATCAGTGTGTGATCAGAAGACTCTGGAAGACTTAGTTGCGGACTAAGTGGAAAACCATTGTAATCCGTGCGATTAGTGGATTAAATCCTCAGGTTGAGGTAAATCATCTCTGCGGGGGTGGACTGGAGTAGCTTCGTTAACAGCGAACCAGGATAAAAATAATTGTGCAATTTATTTTTATCGTCCAAGATTTAAAGTCACACTTATTCAATCCCCCCCTTTCTAAGTGTTTTTCTATCCTTCACAAGCCAGCTAAATTCAAATCTTTTATACAGTAGATAGACATAGCTTATCTCTATAGAGAGATATTTTTACTACTCTACCACATTCAAACAAACAAACATTTCAAATTTCAATTTTATTCAAAGTCTCCCATTTAGGACTCTGAAAGACATGCTCTGGCACATCCCCAGACTTGTACACTTTCCCTAATTTGGATGAGCATCTTTCTTTCATTTTAGAAGCACGATGGCTGTCATACTTGATCAACCAAGTAGACTCCCCTCTTAATGAAACATCATTTTTTTTAGCTTTTCTGTCACTTTTAAATGTTTGTGGTAGAATAGTACAAATACCTCTCTGTAAAGATGATTTCATGTCTCTTTACTGTAAACAGAGATTTAATTCCAAGCTTCAACCTTGAGCTTCAAGCAAGGCACCAAAAACAAGTAATTTCCCTAGTTAGTTCCCCGAACTACATTAAGCTCTGACTTCCACTAGGGATATGTAGGCATGAGGTTCACAAGGAATCTCAGCGAGCTAATAAAATACCAAAAATAGTCAGTTTGTCTGTCTGTCTGTCTTTTAAAATCAATTCAATTCTCTCTCCTAACACAAAGGAGAAACTTTCCCAATCATTAGCAGCAAACACAATCACAATGACACAGAGAAGGTTCCTGTAGAGTACTACAGATATGTAAGGTGTTTAAACACTTCCCTATGTATAACCGACCTCCCGGACTCCAGAATTTCTAGTCTAGGTGAAATCCCCACACTTAGCAAACTCCTAGGGTTTAGTTGAGATCTTTTTTCCCCTTTCCTACTCGTAGGACAAATAAGAAAGTTCGTGTGATATCGTAGGAAGAACTGAAATAAAATTCATCCCACCACGGGCGCATTCTCCTTCCAAATTTCGCGTGAAGGGCTTAGCGTGCCGTCCTCCCAAGTGAAACGGGGAGGTAAAAGAAAACGACACCACAATACCTCTCACACACAATACACAACCAGGCTACACAAGCAAAGTGTCTCCGAACGTTCAACTGGAACAAACGAGAAAAATAATGATCATGTCATAACATAATCCACACAATAGCATTTCTCAAGAATACATGCATCCAATTAGGATAGTGATCATATCATGGCTTTATACACTTTAAAACATGTACCAGAACTTCATACAAGACATAAGAGGCTTTCGGTTCCTGACTCAAAACAAAACTGCACTCAAGAGGGAAAAATACATATTCTGCATCAGACAAGTTCGCTACGCGAACGACTAGCGAGCCCCTGATTCCCTACGCGAGAAGTAGAGAGCTCCTAGTGAATAAGTCGGTAGCTTATCCTGATTCTGGAAAGGAAAGTTTGTCACGCGAACCTGTAGCGAGCCACTGATTCACTAAGCGAAAATCGCAAAACTTAGAAAACCAAAGAATGCACCAAGGCTACTTCACATGACAATTATATTCATGGTTCAGGTTAATAGGCCATATTCACCTATATAAACAAGAGTGACAACATAGGATAAATTTACATAAGGAATTCCATTCTAACAACCACTTTTCAATGTTCGTTTATACTTACATGATATTATGCCAATTTAATCTCTAATTCCATATTCCTCAAATTAATTAACGGCATGATATATAGTAATATTCATGTGGATAATTAAAATACGTTTCCAACGCTTCCAACCGCGCTCCGTTTCGAGTTGTAGAACTCAAGTTATGTCCATTTTAGTTAAACAAAATTTTGGTTCAGTGTGCAGGTGTCGCTACCGCGAAAATTAACAGAGTCGCCACTAACATATTTATCCTGAAAAGGAAGGGAATGCCAGCAAACCACAAAACAAAACAACGGTCTCACGACCAGAGAAAAAGGGTAAGGGAGTCGGTTACGCGAGGGGAAGGTGCTAGCACCCCTCGCGCCCATCGTACTCGATGGTATCCACGCTTGTGTCTAAATCTATGGGTGTGTAAGCAAACTACGCTAATATGGACTAAGATGAATGCAGAATGTAGGGAAAAGAAAGTGTTATGCTCGCACGGGCCCTACCCCGCTGCCTACGTATCTGTTTTGCAGAATCAGAGCTACCGTAGCTCGGCTAACTAGTTTCTGTTTGTTTTGTGGTTTTTAGGTGAACAAGTTACATTCACACTTCGCTGCTCGACCTTTGGAGACTTAGGCTTGGGAATGGAGCGGAAATAACAAGCTCTTAAGAAAAGAAAATCAAAGAGTGTGGTTTGTGTTTTAAAGAATGCATGAGGAGAACCTAAGCTAAAGGGGAAAGCTTGCTACCTAATGTTATCATACAAAGGGTACAAGTCTAAACTAAACTAATCAACCTACGAGGAAAAGGGGAAGCACACAATGAGCACACAAACGAGCATCCGCTCGTAAAGCAAACAAAACCAACGGTACTGACCGAATGGTAGAAAAGCGGTCCCGCCATAGCCAAGGGGAGCAGCTCAACCCAAGTCAACCAAGCATTAGACCTCGTGAAAATGATCGGGCCATAGACAAGAGGGCGGACCCCTCTCAGCAACCAAGCCGTCACGGATCGTAAAGGAAAACGGTGCGTGCGTACACCGAGCATCAACGTCGAGCGACGCGAGCTATAAGAAAGGCGGGGGTCCGGCTACATGAACCCTTTTCCTAACATACTCGATAACAAGATCTTGTGCAGGTTCAGAAGCGAGCAACGCGTAGCGTGCGCATACTGAACAGACTCGATGAGACTAGGCGGGGGTTGATTGCTAACCCTTTCTGCATGCCTTCCATGAGGACTTAACGGAGTGCCATATAGGACTTATTACACCGTGACTCCCTGCCGCAAAGCACAAATATAAACACACCAACAAAAACAGAGCCTCTTTCGAGGGCTTGGCCAGATGCATGTCTAGGTCCTACTTCTCATGTTAAAGGATGATGCGAGAAAGCGGTAAAAGGGACAAAGAGACAATACTGAGCGGATAGCAAATCCGCAATGAGCTAGCAAGCGTAAGAAGAGAAAAAACTTCACGTAATCTAACATCCATCAAAGCCAGGAGTCCAGCATAAGCATCAAATCAATGCGGTGTGAAAATGAATCACAACCGCTATGTGGTGCGTATCAAACACAACCACACAAGCAACCTGCAAGAGAAACACAAGCCAGATGATATAGGAATATACATCTCAATGAATGAGAGATCAGGTGAATCGCATCGGTAATAAGTTCGTGTCCCACAAATAAAGTAGAACACGATGCAAATCAATCGCACCGGAAGCGAATTTGTGTCCCACAAGTAAAGTGGAACACGAAGCAAGTCGAATCGCAATCAAAGGCTCTCTCGAAGTACCTCGCACATCTCAACAACCAAATCAGTAATAACGAGACAAACGCGCACCGCCATAGAAAATAATAGCAATTAAATTCTAATTAAAATCTAACAAGATTGAATCGTTTTTTATGACATTTCAACTAAAACTAGAATAGAACTATGAAAGAAAACAATTAAAGTCTAACAAGCAAAATATTACATGTTTTTATTATTTATTTTTTACCATCTAGAAACATGAAATTAGATTCTAATTCTAAACAAAAATTAACACATGATTTATTTGTTTTTATTATGCTAAAGGTCTTAGAAATTAAACTAACTAAAAAAAACTTAATCTAAGACAAGCAAACATGTGCACAGGGGGTTTAAAAATTGAAATTGGTGTGCAGAGAGTAATCTGGGCGCAGGCCCAAGTCTGGTGGCCTAACAACTTGTTTTTTGTACAATTTTTTGCTCAGCAATAAAAAGGAAGTACAATTGGGCTAAAAATGGGGGTGTAAACAGCGAATCGGTGCATGGCCCAATGTGATGATCCAATTTCCAAATTTTCTAATCAGGCTTTGACTATTGTTATTTCCAATTAATGATTCAATTAACAGTCAGATTTATCAATTGATGTTAATTAAGAGAAAAGATTAACAAAAGGGATTAGGGTTGAAATTACTTGTGGCTATTGGACTTTTGAAGATCAGACTCTTCCTCCTCTCTCACTCGCGGACGACGGCGGCCGACACCACTTCCCTACGAATCAACACGCCACGACGCGACCTCATTACGCTTCAATCTCTCAATTCCGGTCGCTCGCCCTCATCTCCTTTTCTCTTGTCAACTCAAATTCCTCACGATTCAAACTCTCTTCGTCGCAATCTCTCGCTCTCACTCTCACTCACGTTGTTTCCGTGTTTTCCTTATCCGTTGCAGGTGTTGTGTTATTGTTTCGGCAGGTTGATGATGATGAATCCGGTGCAAAGTCGTTGATCAACAGATGCGGCGGTGATGACGCGTTGCGTAATAACACAGTGAATCGACGCGAGATGAAGGTGACGATGATGGTTGATATGAAGAGTTCTTGAAGATGACAATTACGAATCTGATTATTCTGCAGATTGAAGATCGAAGGTTGATTGAAGATGCGCTATGAAGAGATGAGGAAGATCGAGGAAGTTTGATTCAAGAAGTGCTGAGAGAACGAAGAATATTCGGTTGTGGCTGTTATGTGATGATGAAGCTGTGACAGAAGGTTCAAGATGATGGAGGATCGTTGAAGGATTGATGAAGAGAGGTCAAGGTTCTGAGTTTGTTAAGAGTGAATTTTCTGCTATCTCCTCTTCCAATTTCTGTTTGTGATTCTTTTGTGCAGGTTCCTTTGGTGATGGATTCGGAGAGTAAAGATGAAGATTGAAGATGAGCGTTTCGAGAAGTCTGTTACATCTTTGTGAATTCTGTTATGGTTTTCTTTTTCTGTTACAGGTTTGTTGAGAGAAAAAGATGAAGAGTGATTTGCGAAGGATTGTTCAAGATGAAACGTTAACAGCAACTGAAGAACCAAGAGAGATGAAGATTGAAAGAAGGATCCCCGAAGTTCTCAGAGTTTGTTACAGGCTTTTGATCCAATTTTCCTCCAAACTCTGTTAGGTTTTTTGTTGTCAATTTTTCTGTGAAGCTTTTCTGTTATCAATTTCTGATGGATAGAGAGAGTGATGGAGGTTCTGGTTGTGTGGATGAAGAACTTTATTGATTGAAGCGTGAACGGAGAATTGGTGAGTGTTCTTGCTATTGAAGGTTGAAGAAAAATCAAGACTGAGTGGGAATTATGATGAAGAAGATGAGAGAAAGATGATGAAGATCAATCGTGAATTGAGAACGAGTTCCGAGAGTTTGTTACATCTGTTCTCCTTTTCACTTTTCTGTTAGCGTTTTTCTCTGAATATTGGTGTTATGAACTGGCCTCTTTTCGTTTTTTCACCGAGTCGGCTTATTCGGTTGGTTTATCATGAACGCAGGTTCGGTCCAAGTTTTCGTGATGCAATTGGAAGGGATTGTGCGGGATTGTTCCCTTTGGCGGCAGTTTTTTGCTATCTTCGGTGCAGGTTTTGGATTAATTTGGTTCGAACCGGTTTTTTTTAGAGGTAGATGGGTGGGTAGCCACGGTTTGAGCTTGGCTGCAAGCAAGATGAATGGAACAATTGTTTTTGATAGACTTTGGTGTAAATGTAATGAACTTTTGAAATTTTGTAATGAATATGTTTTTTTGGATAATTTTTGTAATGAAGTGTATGGGCTTTTTGATTTGAATATGGACCTTGAATGACTTCCCGGTGAAGGCTCTTTCCTAATTAGAGATCTGTAGTTCAAACCCCCCAAGATGAATTATTCCCGGTGAAACATCTTGGTAAAAACCTTAGAATCCAAAAATAATAGGACACATCCACCCAAAGAGGAATTATTCCCGGTGAAACCTCTTACCCATTTGCTTAGAGCCAAAATAAGTTCAAAACTACATAGCTTTCTCTTGTGCTATAACAAGGACCCTCGAATAGCCTCCTCTTGGGCTTTGTACAAGGACCCACAGGCTTCTTAAAAGCATTTCCAGCTTCCTCTTGAGCTTGTATACAAGGACCCATCAGGTTTCTTATAAACATAGGAACAGGTCTTTAGTCACCTTTTAGCCTGCCCTGGTGAGTTTCTTCCAATTTTAACCAGACTTTAAACAAGCTAAGTTTGTCTCAATCCTACATTGAGTACATTTTTGGAATGAGAGACATGGACAGTCTCTGTCACCCTTACCTTCATCAATCTTCCTTAGCAGAGTCTAGGATCTATGTTTATTTTCTCCTCAGCATGTGTCAGCCTTCATCTTGGGCTTTAAACAAGAAGTCTCCATTAGATAATCTTTCTGCCATTCATGTTAACAAAATCCCTGGAAAGGGTTAGCTTCCACACATTCTTTCATTTTTAATATAAACCCCTGGAAAGGGTTAGCCTCCAAAGTCAATTAATAAAAATGTCAAAAAATAAAGATTCATTTCTCTTAGGAGATAATTTCCCCAAAAAAGAGTCAAAACCCCTGGAAAGGGTCAGCCTCCAAAAACATGATAAAGTCAGTCTTTTAACAGACAAATTCACCTGCTGAGTCAAAATCCCTGGAAAGGGTTAGCTTCCAAAGAAAAAACAGTCTTTCAATAAATAAAACCTCCTCAGTAGAGTCAAAACCAACAAAAACAGTTAGCCTCAACCTTGGGCTTTATACAAGGCACCCAAACAATAAAACTCCCCTGTCAAGAGTCAGCCTCAACCTTGGGCATTGTACAAGGCAGATAATAGAGTCTCCCCAGTGAGTTCTTCATCATTCAGTAGCCACAACCTTGGGCTTTGTACAAGGCAGATAAACCATATTTTCATGTGTCAAAGATTCATAACACCTAGGATCTTTTCCCCATAGAGTCATCCATACTCAGTTTATTTAAGAGTCAGCCACAACCTTGGGCTTTGTACAAGGCAGAAAATAATGTTTTTTTCCTAGCTAGAGTCAGCCACAACCTTGGGCTTTGTACAAGGCACATAAAATAGAGTCATTCATTCAATTATCCTCAGCAATCAGCCACAACCTTGGGCTTTGTACAAGGCACACAAATAGAGTCTCCCTAAGTAGAGTCAGCCTCAATTCTGGGCTTTGTACAGAACACAAAAATACCCTGTAATTAATCCCCAATGGAGCCATCTCCCAGAGTCAATAATAATTAATAAGTCAATCAAAAAGCCTCAAGCTTGGGCCTCATACAAGCCATCTAAATTCAAATCTTTTATACAGTAGATAGACATAGCTTATCTCTATAGAGAGATATTTTTACTACTCTACCGCATTTCGATTTTCACATGGACTCTCAATTCAAATTTCAATCTCTTTCGTAAACCAATGACACATGGAATGAATGAAAATTGAATGAATCTAACTTTGCTCCTCAACTCAAATCCAAATCTACTTGCAAAACCAACAACCAATAATAGAGATCACCATATGAGTCTATCATTATCATCCCTCGCATCATGACTTAATCTTCGTAACTCGGATCATAAACCTTTTGACTTAACAATCTCAAAACAATAGAAACTCTTTCTTATTTTCTCAATTTTTGAACGACGAAATAAACGCCATCCATAACTTATAGCACAGACAAAGAGGGCAAATTTTGGGGTGCAACAGCAGGCATTCGCTAAACAAACACAGAGTTCGCTAAGCGAACCCGACAGTGCAAAATACGAAATTTGGGTTTCTAACTCCACTCTTTGCATCCCAATTCATCCTAGGTTGAACCCTAACATGTATCAACATACCAAGACATGCAAGGACATCAAAATAACACATTCTACATCAATTAATTAAGCATGCAACATGTTTATCTCAATCTAAACCCTTGACATGCATTAACCCCAATTTCCTACCCAAAGTTCCTATCTAATGGAACTCACCTTGAATGATGATGTAGATTCTGCACAGTAGAGGTGATGATGATGATGATGATGATGACGAGAACAAGGATGTTGAGGTGATTTATGATGCATGCAAGGGTTGATGAGAACTTGAGCTTGAACCCCAAAATGGCTTCTTCCTCTTCTCACGTTTCCTATATTTCTCTATATTCCAACAAAATATGATTTTGTTATAAGACCATGATGCTCTACCGCCAAATAATCTCTTATGTTATTCTTATAAAATTGAAAATTACCATTAGGCCCTCCAACTATGCAATATTCACCAAATTGCCATTTGGTTCAATTCTAACAAATCCTTAGAATTTCTACTAAATTCTCTTAACAACTCTCAATATTAATAGGTCTCATAGTTTAGTTCTCATGCTTCTATGAATAGGAGTGTTACATTCTCCCCTCCTTAAATAGAATTCATCCTCGAACTCCTTCTAATCACCATGAAAACAAACTCTCCAGATCTCCTTCCAACGGGAATGAGATGTTCCTCACATTCTTCCTTTGGATAATCGCACGACTTCTGTTGAAGAACCTTTCATCCAAGAATACAACCCACTTATACACTTGTGTCCAAACATTCTTGACTGGGACCTTAGTCTTCACACAACACATCTCTTCTAATACTCCGTCTCAACATACTTTGAAACAATCCTTCCAAGGTTCCAAACCTTACTTCTTCGCACGGAGTCTTCATAGCTTCAGTATTTCGGGAAATATATTATGGTCGGACATTTCTCATCCGAAATTTCTGCCAAGCTCAACCTTACTCAACCTAAGCCACAAACTTTCCACTTCCTTCCTTGGCTTCATGCATTACCTCAAATCCTTACATTTCCGCTACATCGTTTCTCTCTAATGACGACATTTGAGATTCACTTCCAAACGAATCCATACAATGTCATACAGATGCTTGTTGAATTCCTAGGTCTTGACTTCTGATTTCTAGATGCTCAAATTGACTTGCTCCAAGTCTATTGTCTTCGTACAACAAAACTCTTACTTCGATACTTCGTTTAGTCTTAGACAAAAATATCTACCATTGCAACCCACAAGGTGTAAAATTCTACAATGATAGCCTTGGTATCCAATAACTTCACACAAAGTTCTACCGACAAGGAGTGGACCCTAACAGTTAACCTACAACCATTATCTGGATCTTTATGCATGCTCATTAGTGCACCAGACATATCCCCACAAAGTCTATGTTAAATGAAATCCTTCACTTGTACTCAGCCTTTCGGTGGCCATGATACCCTGTTCAATATCTGATACTCACAAGCTCAACCGTTGGCCCATGAACATCTAATCACACATCAACCACGGAGTCTCCTCTAAGTTGGTCCATCAACAAAACCTCTTTAGATTATGGTGGATCATTGAGAGGATGAAACGAACACATCATTGCCTCTTCAAGTTTCTCTTAGGAATATATCTCCATTCAAACGCTATCATACAAGTTTATCCGACCATACCTACTACATACTTATCTAGTTTATTTATCCGTTGCGCTACTCTGATCTCAATTGGTCACACACACTTCTTGAAAATCCTCTGATCCATGTTGCGTCCATAATCCACTTTGGTTCCATCACTTCCCTACACTTATTCTTTGGGTAGCCATAATTTCTTCCCCGACATCCATCCAAACACAACACGTGTTAAAATCTTAAACACACTCATCGACAACTACTCCTTGAGGTTGAGAAATTCCCAAAATCAAGTCACTAATAGGTCTCATAATTTAGTTCCCATGCTTCCATGAATAAGAGTGTTAAAATAATTATAGAATAAAAGCACAAAAGTTAGAATAATGAAAAGAATATATAAGAGGTAAAATTGTAACCGTAAAAAAATGGTGAGGATAGGGTTGAATTTGATGGCATGCATTAGTTATTAATTTAATGGAGGAAGAAACATTTGTTTTTATTTTATTTTAATTAACTAAGTAAATTAATTTAGTGGAAGATGGAAGGACCCATGATTAGTTAAAAATTATTTAAATAATAATTTAATTAAGTATTTAAATTAATTTAGTGGGAGGTGAAAGGACCCATGGTTTGCTGTATTTTATTTAAATTTATTATTTATTATTATGATTTTGATTAATTATTTAATTATTAATAAATATTTATAAATAAATAATTATAAAAATGTTATGTTATTAATTATTGATGAAAATGGGATTTAAGATATTGATTGGTGGGGTTGAAAATAAAATAAAAATTTTAAATAGAAAAAATGAAGAGGAAGAAAGAAGAACCATAAAGTTCATCTAGAGATATTTTTAGATACCATTATAATTTAAATATTGCCTGCAATTGCAATAACAATGAAAAAGAAATAGCAGAATAAAATAGCAATAAAATAAATAATTAAAAAATGAAAAGGAAGAAGATGTTAGAACATAGTTTGGTTCTAATCATATTTTTAGTGTTTTGATGATAACAAGCAAATAAATTTTGTATAAGTAAATGTGGTACTATAATTATATGTTTATGATTTCAGAAGATGTTTCAATATAAGTACCATCAGAACTTGATACGCAAAGATGGATAAATGCAAAGATACTAAAGTCTTAAGGCAACTTCTGATAAAGCACCAAAACTGCTGCAAACATACTGATACAGAAGATGTATTCCAAGCTGAACAGAAGATCATGAAGTTTGATTCAAAATAGGATACCGTTAAAACATAATGATTAGCAAAACAGCTACAAAACTCAAAAGGTGAAACTCCCAAGGTTGATTGAAGAAGCTATCCACATGTAGCTCATTGGAGAAAAAAAATGAAAAGCAAACACGCAAGCATTTATTGCTCTCTCCAATAACCAAGATTAACGGGAAAAAGTATGAAGTTATATATACACACAAGATCACTTCTTCAAAATGTGTGTGGTGTGGGCATCAAACAAAGAACTGACATATACATAAAGAACACCAACACAAAACGATGAACTCATGCACAGAAGAATAACTAAATCTTTGAGTTCATAGTTTCTGTAATAAACACTTAGTGAAATATCACAATTGTGATTAAAGCTTTATAGAAGCAAATCATAAACATTATTGTTAACTTGTAACAGTTGCTTGAGAGATCAGTTGGGTCAGATTTCTCTAGAGGTCTAGGACTAGTTTAGTCTTAGAGGTTTCTGGATCAATAAACATTATATCTCGTGGAGATCCCTGAACGATTTATTGTCCAGGTTGTTAGTCACAAGCAGTTGGCTTGTGCAGATTGTTAGTCACAAACAGTTGGCTTGTGCATGGTGTTAGTCACGGGGAGTCAGAAGTTCTTCAGAACTGTACTTGACTAAGTCAGAAGTTCTGATGGAGTTAAGAAGTTAAAATGGATGTATATCTCATTGTCTATGTCGTGTTATCTCAAACATGCTTCTGCAACAATGATCTAAGGATATCCAGAAAATGAGATACTAGAAGAAAGAAAAGATTCATAGAAAGGAAAATAAAATATGAAAGAACACAATTAAAACCCCCCCTTTCTTGTGTTTTTCTCCACCTTAAATTGGTATCAGAGCATGGCTCTGTTATTGATCTCAAAATCAAACAGTTAACCGTGTAGAGAGATCCAAAAGGAGAAAAACCACACTGGGTAGAAAAAAAGTCATATTCAAACACTCAGTATAATCAGAAGCTGTTAGAACAAAGATGCTTAAAACTCTGAGGAAATTATCTACATATCAAAAGGAGTTTGTGAATCAATATGAAATCTAAAAGAAGATCAAGACATCAATAAGAGCGTATACTTAATGAAACACTCAAAATCAAGTGTAGCTGATGCAAGCCAGATGGTCAAATTCAACTCATCTGATCAATTAAAAAAGAACAGACAAAAGTCTACATTAAAAGATGTTCCTTATCAAAAGAAGATTGGAAGAAAGGTGTATCTTCAAGATGAAACTGCAAAAGAAAGATATTCAAAAGTTTACCAAGAAGATGGAAATAAATGGTCACTGCATTCATATTAGCAAAGAATCGTGATAATGCATCCCTTGAAGAACACATCACTACATCGAACTTGATGAAAATAAATCTCAAAAGTAAGGTAAGACCATTGTCCTTAAAATCAATCCTTATAAAGCTAACACTTTGTAGGCTGAAGAAGAATGCTCGAGTCAGGGAAAGAAGATGAGCTGTCTCTCTTCTCCATAGGAGTCAATCAACCCTGACAACATAGACAATAGAAGTTCTTCTTACAACTTCTAAAGATGCTGGAGCAAAGGACAAACTCAACTCAGTTCATCTAGAAGATATTCTACTTAAAAAGAAGGATGAACCTAAGGACACCAGATAATTTCCAAAGAAAGACATATGAACTACCTGGTTAGAAGTTCATGGTTCAGAAGTTCATAATATAAAAGGCTGTATCATACTAACCCTAAGACGTGAACACGTGTGTAAGTCTCTGAAAGATCACGCGTGCAAGGTATGGTGATGAAACTCTAGGTAATTGTTCCAATCACTTCATAAGTCACGTTCTCTCCCTTGATTGTCAGATTCATTAAATGGTTGCCATGATTATATCTTTAAAATTTGATAAAAATCCTTTATATTTTTCTAAAGCTCCAATTAATATTTTGATGAATATATTTTATTATCTATTTTTTATTTTTTTTAACTTATTGCATGTGCTTACCCTATAAATAGCTTTTGAAACCGTTCAGTCTACCTTTCGCTCCCTTGTATTTTCAAAACCCTATACGCTATTTGCTTCCTCCTTATCTCCTTTGCAAGAAACCTCAATCGCTCATCAACGGCGTCCGCTTCAACATCATCAAAACCCTGCTACTACCTCTAACAGCCTTCAAACTAAGGATTGTGTTGAACCTCAAAGGACCATGCTTCTTCCTATGGATAAATTAGAAGTAATATGTGAATACATGGTTGATTTGGAAAACATCAAAGAAAACGGACTTGATTTTCTTCTGGAAGTTAAGTTTCAAGGACGGGGAAACTTCTTTAACCGGTTGATTGGACCAGTCTTCCCTCATCTTGTTAAAGAATTTTGGATTCATGCGGTCATTTCGCCAAAAGCAATTATGTCGTTTGTCATGGGTAAACAAATTGTTATCACAGGAGACCTAATCAGACATTTAATCGGTTTTAAAGGAGAATGAGTAGTTGGTATTACTGATGGAAGACCATATATGGAAGCAGTTTATACTAAAATCTTTATGAATGGGAAAGCTTCTTCAAAATTCAAGAATCTGAAGGAGTATTACCAGGTTTGGGCAAAAATCTTCCTGGGCTGCATCTTTCAACAATTCCTACTATACTGTCTCGGTAAAGATATCAAGATTGATTTACCGTACATTCTCTTCAGGTATCTGTGGGTTCATGTTCACGAATCCAGAGAAAATCGAAAGGTTAAGGGTCAGAAAAATTGGATTCCTCTTTCAAGGATGATTTTAGACATTCTGACAGAAAATGGCCTAATAGGTCATCTAGAAGAGGCAAACCTGATGCAAGAGTTAGACCCAACATGTGGAAAAACTCTAAGTGGAAAGAATCTGAAGAAGATGAACATCATCAGGGAAATCGTCTGTAAACCTACTCCTTATACAACAAGCTTCATTACTAACAAGAGAGTTCAGATTGATGACTTCCCTCTGTTCAATGCTGGAGACATACCCATCGATCCAGCCTGGTTTTAGGGCATAAACAACCCAATTCCAGGAGTTCAGAAGAAGAAGAAGAAATCCAAGAAGAGAAAGGTTGCAGAAACCAAAGCTTCCAAAGTTTAGAAGAGAAAGAAGAAAACGTATTCAGGTAATCCTTCTACCTCCATCTCTGCTGTTAATTTTGATAATATTGAAACATCTGAACCATTTGAGACTCAATCTACTAAACCCCATGTCCATCAAATTTCCAAATATTGTCCATCTCAAACACCTGAACCATTCTCAACTCAACAAACTCCTGATAAACAAAATCAAAACATTGCACAACTACTATCAGACATAGATAATTTTGAACCAACATCAGAACCAACTGAACCATCTCGATCACAAGAAACCAACACCATCACTCAGCAACAAGAAACCCCAATTCCAGCTTCCCATCTCACAAATTCAACCACCTAAGAAATCCTCGCAAAAACAGAACTTCAAACTCCCACACAAAGGGAATCCTCACCCATATCATCTGATGAAACTCAAACAATAATTACTCCACCAGAAATCCAACCGGAAGATTCTGTCCTTGCTCCCACACCAACAAATCCAAATACATCAGAAATCTCACCCCCAACAGAAAAACAAATTTCACCCTCAAAAGAACAAGAAAATCCACCACCAAAAGAGAAAGTACTTCCTATTCCTTCGAAACCTGAAGCAACACCTTCACCGGAAAAAGCTCAACCAACTATTGTTGAACAATACTGTCCAGAATCTTATGAGATCAGACCTCAGCCTATAAAGCAAACCACAAAACCTTATGAATGGCATCAAGGATCATGGAACATCCCTGGCATCACCAGTCCCCTAGTTGTGATAATGCTTGATATTCCAGTACATAACACATATGTTATCTCTAAATCAATCACACACACACACCCAACTGAAACTACCTCATCTCACTCCCCACAACATATATCCATTCCATTATCACCAGAAGTACAAATCATCTCATCCTCACCATCACCACAAAACTCACCATTCAATACAACAGATTCACACCTGACCACAGTAGAAGTTTCCTCTCCAGAACCTCAACCAACCAAATTGTCTGAACCTCAACAAGAACAATCTTTTGAACCTGAACCAAAAAAATCTCTTGAACCAGAACCAGAACCAGAACCAGAACAATCTCCTAAACCTGAACCAGAACAACCCATTGAACCTCAACATCTTGAACCTACCCCAACAGATGTTGATATAGTATTTAAGAATTTTGAAATAGAGATACAAGGTTGGATTGCAAGACTAAAAGCTAATTATGCAACAAACAGGAGCCAAATGGCTTCAAAAGCCCTTTGGGATGCGTTCAGAAGGAGATTCAACTCTGAATCTCTCAAGCTCAAAGAAGTATGCCGTACTCATGCTAATGAGAAATTTGCTGAGTGTCTGAATGCTATCATCATACTAGTGATGGATCTCTAGGCGTTAAAGCCTCCTCTGGTGATCGGAAATGCTCCCTGTTATGCATCTTCTAAACATATGGATATCGATGATGATCAAGCAAATCCTTTGTCCATAGTAAAACAAATTTTGATCGAAGTGCCTAAAGAAATTTGTGAAGGAAGAATACCAACTTGGTTGATAGATGCAGATCGTTTGACTTCTAAGATCATCATTGTCTCCTCTATGCTTGCAACTACTGACGAAGCCTCAACTTCTGATCCATCTGCTCAAATGCTAAGAACGCTTAATAAGCTGAAAAAGGAAAATGAAGTAGTGAAGGAACGTCTAGACAGGCAGGACAAGGCCAACAAGGAATTCAAAACCTGGATGAAGAGGCAAGAAGAGTCCACAAATGAAATTAAAAACCTTCTGATCTCTCTGATCCCTAAAAATTCGTAGTTCGCACTTTGTTTTGGATCTTCTGATTATGATCTTATTACTGTTTTCAATATTTTTTATCTTGTGGATTACTTTGAACTTGGTATGATCATCCTTGTGTTCTTTACTGATTGTTTTATTCATTTTTTTACGCTTTTTAATTATGACAAAAAGGGGTAGAATTAGTAAAAGTCTTAAGAAATTTACTTTGAAGTAATCGTTAAAAGAAATATACCTCAAAAAATAGCAAAATAGAATTTTGAACCGTTAAAACGAAATATAGAAAATTTAATATTTTGATCATCAAAAGAAAAGTACTACTCTGAATAATCTGACAAGTCTTAAGGGATCAAAATCTCAAATATTTCTAACTTGAGTACAAGAAGTATTTGGTTTGAAAGTATGCAGGAAAATTTGAAACTTAAGGAATACACTTTTAGAACTTCTAGAAGATGCACAAATTACTCAGGGAAGTTATTCTTTACATTTCTCTTCGAGTATTTATTGAAGGATAGAAAAACACTTAGAAAGGGGGGGTTGAATAAGTGTAGTCTAAAAACTTGAACGATAAAAACAAATTGCACAGTTATTTTTATCCTGGTTTGTTGTTAACTAAACTACTCCAGTCCACCCCCACGGAGTGATTTACCTCACCTGAGGATTTAATCCACTAATCGCAACAGATTACAATGGGTTTCCACTTAGCCCACGACTAAGTCTTCTAGAGTATCCTAATCACAACCTGATCACTCTAGGAACAAATGCTTAGACACAAGCTAAGACTTTCTTAGAGTATCCTGACCACCACGTGATCACTCTAATTACAACTGCTTAGACACAAGCTAAGACTTCCTAGAGTATCCTGATCAACACTTGATCACTCTAGTTACTTACAAATTAATGTAATCAATTCTAAGAGTATTACAAATGCTTCTGAAAAGCTATAATCACAACAGTGATATTTCTCTTAACGTTTAAGCTTAATCTCACTAATATATTACAACAGCAATGTAGTGAGCTTTGACAAAGATGAAGTTTCTGAGCTTTGAGTTGAACAGCGTTTCAGCAAGTTATTCAGAATAGGTTCGTTCAGAATTCGTAACCTTGCTTCTCATCAGAACTTCATATTTATAGGCACTTGAGAAGATGACCGTTGGGAGCATTTAATGCTTTGCATGTTCCGTACAGCATTGCATTTAATATTTCACGCTTTTGTCAACTACCTCGAGCCTTGTTCACGCTGTGTCTACTGACGTTGCCTTTAATAGCTTCCAACGTTCCTTTTGTCAGTCAGCGTAGCCTGCCACCTGTACTTTCTTCTGATCTGATGTTTGTGTATACAACGTTTGAATATCATCAGAGTCAAACAGCTTGGTGCATAGCATCTTCTTGTCTTCTGACCTTGAAGTGCTTCTGAGCGTGATACCATGAGAACTTCAGTGCTTCTGCTTTTGAACTCAAGTTCTTCTGATGCTTCCATAGACCCATGTTCTGATTCTGCCTTGACCATCTTCTGATGTCTTGCCAGACCATGTTCTGATGTTGCATGCTGAACCTTCTGAGTCAAAGCTTCTGAGCGCTGATTTGTGCATACTCTTTATATATTTCCTGAAAAGGAAATTGCAATGTATTAGAGTACCACATTATCTCACACAAAATTTATATCCTTGTTATCATCAAAACTAAGAGTATTGATCAGAACAAATCTTGTTCTAACAATCTCCCCCTTTTTGATGATGACAAAAACATATATAAATGATATGAATTTGCGATCAGAAAGAGCAGACGGCTAAAGACAATTTACACAGCTATAGCATAAGCATGTGAATATGTCTCCCCCTGAGATTAATAATCTCCCCCTGAGATGAATAATCTCCCCTGAAATTAATACTAGAAGAATTTTAATAATAAAAGACTTCCCTGAGTATTTCAGTAGAGACGTTCACAGTGCTTGATCTACAGAACACTCATGACTTCTGATTTCTGCTTCCATAGGACAGCTTCAGAATATTGAATTTCTTTAGATCCATAGAACATTCACAGCTTCTGATTTTTGCTTCCATCGGACAGCTTCAGAACATTGAATGTCTTTAGATCCTCAGAACATTCACAACTTCTGACTTCTGCTTCCATCGGACAGCTTCAGAACTTGAATTTCTTTGATCTTCAGAACATTCACAGCTTCTGATTCTTGCTTCCATTGGGACAGCTTCAGAGCTTGAATTTCTTCTTACATCACTTCATGCTAGATTGTATCAGAACATTGTTGAATATACCATAGCATCATCAGAGCATCTCTATATCCTGAAATGTTACAGAACAAAACTAAACGACAAAAGTCAGCATGAATGAGTCAGAACATAGAATATGTTTCAGAACACATAATATGTATCAGAGCCATATAGAATGTGTCAGAGCATATTCTATCATTAGAATATCTGAACATTCTTCCTTCTTGCTTCTGATTCTGAAACTTCATAGCACTCATCTTGCTTCAAGAATCCAAGAACTTGATTCATCTTGTTGCTTCTTATGTTGATTTTGTAAAGAGAATCTTCAATTCCTACAACAACACAACTTAAAGCATAGAACTTTGCAAGTTCTGTTAGTAATGTGAGGCCTTTTTACCCGGTAACTGATATAATTTTTAATCAGATCATTTATCATATATTTTCTCCCCCTTTTTGTCATAACATCAAAAAGAATATAAAAGATTCAGATGTAGAAAACGACAGAATCAAACTTTTCATTGATTAAGCAAACAAAATTACAAAAGATGTATGCATAATAAGCAGATGCAATCAAACAAAGAAAACTACAAGGACTTAAGGACTACAACCCTAGCTTAGACATAATCTTAGCTAACATATCATGAATCCCTGCGGTGTTCTCAGTTTGTCTAGCCATGAAAGCTTGAAACTCTGCATGCCTGTCCAGACTAGAACCTCCACTGTAAGAGAATGCATGAATTCAAGGAGGAAGTGAGAGACAGTTCACAGGAAGAGAGCTAATGTCTCAAACGGAGCTTTCCCTTAACATAGAAGTCAAGAACATGATCCTTAACTTCATCCAATATCTCAAGAAAGTCTTCTTCCTTTGGATAAATGTTGATAACAGCATCACAGAAGAGATCTGACTTGAGACTTCTTGGAATCTTGAGAGATCCGTCTTGAAATTAATGTCAGCGATCCCCGAGATTTGTTTCTCAATCTGGAACCAGACAACCCTTCCAACCGTTCTATTCAAATAGATCGACCACCCTTGATCCTTCGTCTTCGTTTTTGGTTTGACCCAAGTCATCAGAGTTCACAGAAGATTTACACAAAACTTCCATTTCTGATGGAGGAATGTAGCGAGTTTTCAGTGGAGAAACCTCTTGTCTGTTGAATGCTTGTTGGGAGGAACTTGAAAAAGGATTCATGATGAATGCTAGGTTGAAGATGAATAAACTAGGGTTTATGCAACATGCAGAGAGAGAGAGAGCGAAAAAGAAACTGAATGCAAGAAAGAGAAATATAAGAGGGAAAAGAAACGATTGAAGAGTATTAAAAAAAATAAAAGGAAATGATGGATAGCGTTTAATGTTACATGACATGAGGAGAGATAATAATGACAAAAGAAGTGATTAGCACAGTTACCTAAGTAGGCGTCCCCTCAACTGCACGCACGCTTGTCCAGAAATAGTGAACACGTGTTTACCATCTGGATAGCCAGTTACAGCTGTTTTACTTTTAAAGAGATTCTGAGTCAACTTAGACATTGAAACGTTTGTAATAACAGAATCACTACTTCTAATTGATTACAATCAGAACTTTTTATAAAAGACTAATCCAATCTCATTTCAGAAGATACTCATACATAAGATCTTCTCATCTTCTCATTCTGGGCATAAATCCATACTGATATTCTTCAGAATGAACTTAAACCTATCTTCAGCAAGGGGTTTTGTAAAGATATCAGCCCATTGATGGTCTGTATCCACAAAGTTTAAAGATATAACACCCTTCTGAACATAGTCCCTTATGAAATGATGTTTAATCTCAATATGTTTAGCTTTTGAATGTAAAATAGGATTCTTAGATAAACATATAGCAGAAGTATTATCACAGAAAATAGGAATGTTACTCTCATATATCTGATAATCTTCTAGCTGACTTCTCATCCAGAGCATTTGTGTGCTACAACCAGCAGCAGCAAGATATTCTGCTTCTGTTGTTGAGAGGGCAATTGTAGCTTGCTTCTTGCTGTACCATGAGATCAGATGACTTCCAAGGAATTGACAACTTCCAGAAGTGCTCTTCCTTTCTATTCTATCTCCAGCATAGTCAGCATCACTGAATCCTGCTAAGTTGTAATCTTTGGATCTTCTGTAAACTAAACCAACATTAGTAGTACCTTTCAGATACCTCAGAATTCTCTTAACCGCAGTTAAATGAGATTCTCTCGGATCTGATTTGAATCTAGCACACAAACAAACACTGAAGAGAATGTCAGGTCTAGAAGCAGTTAGGTATAGAAGAAATCCAATCATACCTCTGTACAACTTCTGATCTACCTTCTTACTTACCTCATCCTTACCTAGGACACATGTTGGATGCATAGGAGTTTTGGCTTCTTTGCTTTCAGAAAGATTAAACTTCTTCAGAAGTTCTTTCACAAACTTCATTTGATGAACATAAGTTCCGTCAGAAGTTTGGTTGATTTGAATTCCAAGGAAATACTTGAGTTGTCCCATCATGCTCATTTCAAATTCAGCTTGCATAGACTCAGCAAACTCCTTTCCGAGTGTTGCATTAGATGTTCCAAAGATGATATCATCAACATATATTTGACATATTAAAATATCCTTTTTAAAGGTTTTACAAAAGAGAGTAGTGTCCACTTTTCCTCTAGTGAAACCATTTTCCAGAAGGAAGGAACTTAAACGTTCATACCAAGCTCTCGGAGCTTGCTTCAATCCGTATAAAGATTTCTTTAATTTAAAAACATGATTTGGAGACTTGGAGTCTTCAAAACCAGGAGGTTGATGGACATAAACTTCTTCATCTATATAACCATTTAAAAAGGCACTCTTAACATCCATCTGATAAAGAGTGATGTTGTGTTGAGTGGCAAAAGAAATTAATAGACGAATAGATTCTAACCTGGCCACTAGTGCAAAGGTTTCTGTGTAGTCAATCCCTTCTTGCTGACTATAACCTTGAGCAACCAGTCTGGCTTTGTTTCTTACCACTTCTCCCTTCTCGCTTAGCTTGTTTCTGAACACCCACTTAGTGCCGATGATGTTAAATCCTTTTGGTCTAGGAACCAAGTCCCATACGTCATTCCTTGTAAACTGATTTAGTTCTTCTTGCATGGCAATTATCCAGTCAGGATCTTCTAGAGCTTGGTCAACAGAAGTTGGCTCGATCAAAGAAACAAGACCTAATTGACATTCTGCATTGTTCTTAAGGAATGCCCTTGTTCTGATTGGATCATCTTTCTTCCCAAGGATCACATCTTCTGAATGAGCTGAAGCAAGTCTAGGTGATCTTCTGACTGTTGGCTCTTCAGAAATCCTGAGATTCTCTAAAGATGCAGCAACTTGATCTTCTGATCCATTGCTTCTGAGACTGCCAGCTTCTGCAGCTTTGCTTCTTGGTTCTACTACTTCTGATATATCAATATCAAAATCTGCAAAATTCTCAAACTGCTTTGGTTTTTCAAGACCAAGCTTATCATCATACCTGATATTGGTTGATTCTTCTACAATCAATGTTTCAGTATTGTATACTCTGTAGCCTTTAGAGCGTTCAGAATATCCAAGAAGGAAACACTTTTGTGCTTTAGAATCAAACTTACCAAGATAATCTTTAGTATTCAGAATAAAACATACACATCCAAAAGGATGGAAATATGAAATGTTGGGCTTTCTGTTCTTCCACAATTCATAAGGAGTCTTATTTAGAATAGGTCTGATAGAGATTCTATTCTGACTATAACACGCAGTGTTTATTGCTTCTGCCCAGAAATGCTTAGCCATATTGGTTTCATTGATCATGGTTCTGGCCATTTCTTGTAGAGTCCTATTCTTTCGCTCAACAACTCCATTTTGTTGTGGAGTTCTAGGACAAGAGAAATCATGGGCAATACCATTTTCTTTGAAGAACTCCTCAAAGAATCTGTTCTCAAATTCGCCACCATGATCACTTCTAACCTTTATGATTTTACACTCTTTCTCAGATTGGATCTGAGTGCAGAATTCAAAGAACACTGAATGAGAATCATCCTTGTGTTTTAAGAACTTTACCCATGTCCAGCGGCTATAATCATCAACGATGACTAATCCATATTTCTTCCCTCTGATAGATGCTGTTTTGACTGGGCCAAACAGATCAATGTGCAAGAGTTCTAACGGCCTTGAGGAAGAAACAACATTCTTAGACTTGAATGCAGGTCTGGAGAACTTGCCCTTCTGACATGCTTCACAAAGAGCATCTGATTTGTACATACTCAACTACCTCGAGCCTTGTTCACGCTGTGTCTACTGACGTTGCCTTTAATAGCTTCCAACGTTCCTTTTGTCAGTCAGCGTAGCCTGCCACCTGTACTTTCTTCTGATCTGATGTTTGTGTATACAACGTTTGAATATCATCAGAGTGAAACAGCTTGGTGCATAGCATCTTCTTGTCTTCTGACCTTGAAGTGCTTCTGAGCGTGATACCATGAGAACTTCAGTGCTTCTGCTTCTGAACTCAAGTTCTTCTGATGCTTCCATAGACCCATGTTCTGATTCTGCCTTGACCATCTTCTGATGTCTTGCCAGACCATGTTCTGATGTTGCATGCTGAACCTTCTGAGTCAAAGCTTCTGAGCGCTGATTTGTGCATACTCTTTATATATTTCCTGAAAAGGAAATTGCAATGTATTAGAGTACCATATTATCTCACACAAAATTCATATCCTTGTTATCATCAAAACTAAGAATATTGATCAGAACAAATCTTGTTCTAACATTTATTTCAGGGGGAGATTATATATCTTAGGGGGATACTATTTCTCTTATATACAAAATTTCTTAGCAGAACATAAATGTTTTGTCATCATCAAAAAGGGGGAGATTGTTAGAACATAGTTTGGTTCTAATCATATTTTTAGTGTTTTGATGATAACAAGCAGATAAATTTTGTACAAGTAAATGTGGTACTCTAATTATATGTTTCTGATTTCAGAAGATGTTTCAATACAAGTACCATCAGAACTTGATACGCAAAGATGAATAAATGCAAAGATACTCAAATCTTAAGGCAAAACATAATGAGGTCTGATTCAAAATAGGATACCGTTAAAACATAATGATTAGCAAAATGGCTGCAAAACTCAAAAGGTGAAACTGAAAGAGTGAAAAACACTTAGAAAGGGGGATTGAATAAGGGTTGTTTCGAAAAAAGGTAGATAAAAAATAAATCACACAGTTATTTTTATCCTGGTTCGTTGTTAACTAAACTACTCCAGTCCACCCCTGACAAGGTGATTTACTTCAATTGAGGATTTAATCCACTAATCAAACTTATTACAATGATTCTCCACTTAGATAACCTCTAAGTCTTCTAGAGTCTACAGATCACAACTTGATCACTCTAGGAACTTCCTTTTACAATGATTGTAAAATAAATAATACAAGAGATTAAATTGTTTCCTAATAAGCTATAATCACCAAGTGATCTTTCTCTTAAGTTTAAGTTCTAACATTCACTAAGATATTACAAAGTTGTGAGGTTGAAGATGAAGTTCTTCTTTGCTATTGTGTGATAACTTTTTTTGGCAGCATTTTGGTGCTTAGTGTAAGAGAGTTGTTGCTGCTTTTGAATCAGAACTTCTATATATAGGCAGTGAGGAAATGTGACCGTTGGGAGCATTTAATGCTTTGCGTGAATAGTACACTGTTGCATTTAATGTTTCACTCTTTTGTCAGCTACCTCGAGCCATGCTTCAACTGCTTTTTCTGACTTTGCCTTTTGTAGCTTCTAACGTTCCTTTTGTCAGTCAGACAGATTTGATGTTGTAGCCTTTTCATCTTGAAATTCTGGTAAGACAGACCCCAGATGTCATATACGATGTTGTGACATCTGGTCTGTCATCAGCTTGGCTGAGGCAGTACATACAGATCCCTCAATTATTTATTACATCTAACATCCAGAAGTCTGGAAGTGTTGGGATCCAATATCAGCTCAGTTAACATTAACAAATCTGCTTAGCAGAGATTCTGTGTTAGTACAGTCATTAAATCACACACTGATGTCATGCACGATGTTATGACATCCAAACTGAACTTACAAATAAACAATGCAGAAACATAAACAACACAACAGAATTGTTCACCCAGTTCGGTTCAATCAACCTACTCTGGGGGCATACCAAGCCAGGGATGAAGTCCACTATTAGCAGTATCAATTCAGAGCTAAACTCCCAGTTTACAACTCCTCACTTAATCACTACCCAATGACCCTTCTACCTAGGTTCTCCCTAGATATGGAATATCTCCATTCCACTCCCAATCATAGCAATGATGTCTAGCAGTCAACAACTCAGCCACTGCATCGACAGCTTAATCACCAACAATCAAAGCACACAAATAACCATATCTTAGAGTTGCTTCAAAGCTTCCTCCAAGCACACAACTCCACTCATTGCTTTACAACTTCTGAGTGAATAAAACAAACCTCTTACCTACAGGCTTCGAGGCACAAATCAGTGACCTTCCCACAAACCGGGAGGTTCACTTACACAACAAACCCTAATGACTACATTATGATCGTTAGGTTTACAAGGCTACAAAGATTCCTATATATAACCTGATCCTAGTTGGACTTGGGCTTAAAATCGCAGCACTCCTTGCTGTTACAAATCAGCAGATTTCTTCTGCTACAAACAAGGCCTTTTAATCATAAGTTACCTAATTTATCTCCTAAATTAGTAACTGCTGAATCTTCAATCTTCAGATTTGATTACACAATATTCTGACTTGATTCCTTGACCTTTAAATCTGCGCCACATAGGATTACATAATATTCACATAGAATATTCTGTATCTTTTAAAACCAAACTGAATCTTCCTTCCTCAGTTCTGCAGGCGCGATGTCATGGTTGAAGTCATGACATTCCTTGTAACATCTTGATGTTGTACCTATTCTGCATAAATCACAGCAAACAGTATTCTTCACTTCAATTCTCTGCTTCTCACATATCAGGGTGCCAAAAAGCCAGCCCATGATTTGTTCTATTACTGATGTACAATCAGCACAATCTTTAGTTTCCCAAAATAAAGACTGAGATAAATAAGGAAACATAATAGAAATAGAATAGAAAATGTAGCAGCTACTGCTGTCAAATACTGATGTCATGACGTCGAGCATGACATCCAACTCACAGCATGTATTAGCTTACACAACCAGAACTTGCATAACCTTTAACACTATACACCACATATCATGACAACAAAATACACATGAATGTTTTACCACAAAATACAGCCAATCAAAACATCTACAATCTCCCCCTTTGGCAAATTTTTGGCTAAAACATTCTGTCACCACATTAGAGAAACATAGTAGAAAAACAACTAGCAAACTACCAGTTATGCAGCACATCAAAACATCAGTCGTGCTGAACAAGTTCCACAAGCTACACTATCACATAACATGAACAGAACCAACTTGTTCAATATGATCTGGGGTGACACTCTCTTCTCCCCCTGTTTGGCCATAAATGTTGCCAAAGCAACGGACATCTCCCCCTTAAAAGTTACTCTTCATGACATGACCACCTTGAGACTGTATATTGCAACTGTGAAGAGCCTTCCAACACTTGTTGACATGCAGCCACTAGACGAGTTCAAGATTTGTGGATACCAGACGCACATGATTAGATTCAACCATTCCCAGAAAAGCTGACTGTAATGATGCATCTTGTTAAATAAACCTTTTCATAAGAAACTTCCTCTAACTAAGTTAAAGAAGCTCCTGCTGACTTGGACCACCTTCATTATGATGATAGAGTATAACAGACCAAGATAGTTTTCTAGAATTATATCTTGAACTAAGAAGACACTCCCCCTATCTGAGATAATTTGTGCTTCATACAGGAAAACTTGTAATGATGAATGGAAAATATAAGACGCATCTTCATATCTTCAAGAGCGCACCCTCTGCCCAACTAACTAGCTGACACACTTCACTATTACAAAGTAACTCCTTTACAAAATATACTCACATCAGAATTTAGATGTTATAACATCTTGTATAACATTAAGATACAGTTGAACAGTTCAGTACATTCAACTAACTCCACTTCTCTTTCTTCAACAGATTCAAGTCTACCACCTTATCTCCACCTGAAATAATCAACAAATAAACCTTTGACACTTGATGCTTCCATAGAAAGGTTGCCACAGACTCAACATAAAGAACTGCCACTTCTTCCACTTGTTGATCATAACCCTACCGAGTTGCACTCTGATCATGGTCTGCCAAGATAATTTGAAATCCTCCTTGATATGATGTTTCTCATAATGATTAACATACTCTCCAATTAGAATTAGAAGAATCCTTTTTAGCTACAGCTATGTTGATCATCTCACCAAACTTCTGTCTTCATAGTCATACTCACTACTGAAGTCTTCATCATGAAAGTAAACACGAATTGCCAGAACATGTTACCATCACCAAGATCAGAATCTGCTCATTCTAATCCACATTAAGTTAGAACTGTCACTTCAGACTTAATGTTGCTTCTTCATCCTTCACATGCTAGATTCTAGATAATTTTCCAAACCAACAAGATATAGTGATGTTGTGACATCACGCAAGACATTAGTTTATCAGACTTGAAATCTCATCAATATCTCTGAGTGTTCCACCACCTACACTGATTGATGTCTTGTCATACTTCATACTCCCCCTGAGAATTACAACATAAGGATGTTTTGAATAATTGTCCTTAACCTGAAGCATTCTTCATTTGGAACTGCCACACTTTCCAAATTTGGAATCCTTAGTTTGCTTGCTACACAAGATCCAGACTGCCACTTCATGTACCTTGAAATAGAAGAAACTTCTAAATAGCTCTTGAACATCTCTTCAACAGATAGGTCTGAACCTAATCTTTACTGGTGCCTTCAAGTGTTGTGATGTAACATACAAAACAAAGCATCACATACATCTTCTTCTTCTTCCACATAGTTGATGTAAATATCCAGCTCCCATCAAGACACTCACCATCTCCTATATGTTTCTTCTTCTTGAATCAACTCACCAGCCAACCATTGCCTTTCTTAATGCTTAATTGAAGATAACACAGAACTATAATTGATGCATAGTTCAAATCGGACCATGGACACTTCATACACATACTTAGCTCCCGACAGAGTATATGAATCTGTATTCAGGATGTACATCCAATAAGTACTAAGTCTCCCGTCAAAGCACCTATTAGTCACTCAGATAGAATTTGCTGCTCACACCAGGTCCTTCTAAATGATCTCTTCTTCATACATGAAAGCATTCTTATTGACAATGATGTTACAACATCTGTTATGACATCATTCATTTAGACTCTTTGGATTTCTCATTCAACAACTCCTGTATGACACTTGGGGAAAGACAAAGAAAGCACGACCAACACCATCAACTCAGCTACACATCAGTCATGATTAAGGGATAATATATGCCATATCTCAATAAACTTTTCTTCAGACTTCTCTTCTGACTTTGAGATAATGGATGCCACAATCTGTACCCTATGAGGAGATTCCCTCAACAAGGTTTCTGGAACAGATTCACTTATGACATAACTCCTGAAAATACCTCAGATTCCACACAGTAATCTGACTCCCTTGAATCATCACACAATATTCAAAACCATATTTCACTATGCACGATACACAGTATTCAGTTTTCACCACTAACTGTTCTATGGTTAAGAAAACAATTCACACATCTGGTTCCTTTGATCAAAAGAACATACCAGATATAAGCTCATCTTGAATTTTCATAGAGGTCTTGAAAAGAAAACCTGAATGAATCCTTTCACTTGCACTGAGCTCTACTTCCAACTCCCATAAGCTTATACCTGAAATAAACTGACATTTGGGATGGAAGGTTCAGTTGATTGTATTCTGACCAATCAACACAAAAAGCAGATGTCTCCTCTTCCAGATCAGGAGTAGGTTCCAAACAAATGTACTCACACTACATAAGTTTAGCACCAGAACATCTGTTCTTCAACTAGTAGCTGCATACCAGTATGCCATCAGTTCCTTCTCTTTGGAACACACAATTCTTGACAATCTTGAAGATCATCAAACAACTTTGCAGATGAATATGAGGAACACTGATCATTTGAACCTCTTCAACCTCAATAACCATGCCTTTATGAGTGGACTTGAGAAAAGATCTAAAGTATCTTTGACACTTGTACTAAAGTTGAAAACAATCTGCTACAAATTCTGTTGAAAACCATATAACCCTAGAGATCTTCTTTCAAAGATAGGATTATGCATCAGATGCTATGCAGCAGAAAATAGCCATATATCAACAGAGATTACACAATGCTTACTCCCAGAACCAGTTGTAAGCATGACATCCAAGAATTACAGCTGAACAATCCAACAATATGCTTGCTTCTTCTTCAAGCAACACAACAAGACCTAACCAATATTCTGACCAGAAAGAAACAGATAAGCACAAAGAATACCTTATCATTAACTTCACTCTCGCATGAATTATCAGTAACACCATCTTCCTTTGCCAAGAGAATACACCTGTTATGGTCAGTTTGGTCCAGTCTTCCACACATAGGTCCATCCTCCACTTCTAGGGACCATTCAATATGAATATGAATGTTCAAACAATCAACTACCTCCAACCACCAGAAAGTATCTCCCATGGATCTCATCCAGAAACAGACAGGATGCCTGCTCTGATACCAATTGAAATTCTGGTAAGACAGACCCCAGATGTCATATACGATGTTGTGACATCTGGTCTGTCATCAGCTTGGCTGAGGCAGTACATACAGATCCCTCAATTATTTATTACATCTAACATCCAGAAGTCTGGAAGTGTTGGGATCCAATATCAGCTCAGTTAACATTAACAAATCTGCTTAGCAGAGATTCTGTGTTAGTACAGTCATTAAATCACACACTGATGTCATGCACGATGTTATGACATCCAAACTGAACTTACAAATAAACAATGCAGAAACATAAACAACACAACAGAATTGTTCACCCAGTTCGGTTCAATCAACCTACTCTGGGGGCATACCAAGCCAGGGATGAAGTCCACTATTAGCAGTATCAATTCAGAGCTAAACTCCCAGTTTACAACTCCTCACTTAATCACTACCCAATGACCCTTCTACCTAGGTTCTCCCTAGATATGGAATATCTCCATTCCACTCCCAATCATAGCAATGATGTCTAGCAGTCAACAACTCAGCCACTGCATCGACAGCTTAATCACCAACAATCAAAGCACACAAATAACCATATCTTAGAGTTGCTTCAAAGCTTCCTCCAAGCACACAACTCCACTCATTGCTTTACAACTTCTGAGTGAATAAAACAAACCTCTTACCTACAGGCTTCGAGGCACAAATCAGTGACCTTCCCACAAACCGGGAGGTTCACTTACACAACAAACCCTAATGACTACATTATGATCGTTAGGTTTACAAGGCTACAAAGATTCCTATATATAACCTGATCCTAGTTGGACTTGGGCTTAAAATCGCAGCACTCCTTGCTGTTACAAATCAGCAGATTTCTTCTGCTACAAACAAGGCCTTTTAATCATAAGTTACCTAATTTATCTCCTAAATTAGTAACTGCTGAATCTTCAATCTTCAGATTTGATTACACAATATTCTGACTTGATTCCTTGACCTTTAAATCTGCGCCACATAGGATTACATAATATTCACATAGAATATTCTGTATCTTTTAAAACCAAACTGAATCTTCCTTCCTCAGTTCTGCAGGCGCGATGTCATGGTTGAAGTCATGACATTCCTTGTAACATCTTGATGTTGTACCTGTTCTGCATAAATCACAGCAAACGGTATTCTTCACTTCAATTCTCTGCTTCTCACATATCAGGGTGCCAAAAAGCCAGCCCATGATTTGTTCTATTACTGATGTACAATCAGCACAATCTTTAGTTTCCCAAAATAAAGACTGAGATAAATAAGGAAACATAATAGAAATAGAATAGAAAATGTAGCAGCTACTGCTGTCAAATACTGATGTCATGACGTCGAGCATGACATCCAACTCACAGCATGTATTAGCTTACACAACCAGAACTTGCATAACCTTTAACACTATACACCACATATCATGACCTTAGTCAAGACAACAAAATACACATGAATGTTTTACCACAAAATGCAGCCAATCAAAACATCTACACATCTTGTACTTGCTTCTGGACTCAGACTATGTAGAATAACGTTTGAATATCAGAGTCTTCAGCTTTGGTGCAGATGCAACTTCAGTCAACAGACTATGGAAGTTCTTTGGAGCATGATACCATCAGATCTCCAGAGCCTTGCTTCTGACTGCCATCTTCTGATGCTTTCCAAATCATGTTCAATTTTCTTCTAGACAGTCTTCTGATGTCTGCCATGTTAGAACAAGATTTGTTCTGTTCAATACTCTTAATTTTGATGATAACAAGGATATGAATTTTGTGTGAGATAATGTGGTACTCTAATACATTGCAATTTCCTTTTCAGGAAATATATAAAGAGTATGCACAAATCAGCACTCAGAAGCTTTGACTCAGAAGGTTCAGCATGCGACATCAGAACATGGTCTGGCAAGACATCAGAAGATGGTCAAGGCAGAATCCAAACATGGGTCTATGGAAGCATCAGAAGAACTTGAGATCAGAAGCAGAAGCACTGAAGTTCTCATGGTATCACGCTCAGAAGCACTTCAAGGTCTGAAGACAAGAAGATGCTTTGCACCAAGCTGTTTGACTCTGATGATATTCAAATGTTGTATACACAAACATCATATCAGAAGCAAGTACAGGTGGCAGGCTACGCTGACTGACAAAAGGAACGTTAGAAGCTATTAAAGGCAACGTCAGTAGACACAGCGTGAACAAGGCTCGAGGTAGTTGACAAAAGCGTGAAACATTAAATGCAATGTTGTACAGTATACGCAAAGCATTAAATGCTCCCATTGGTCATCTTCTCAAGTGCCTATAAGTATGAAGTTCTGATGAGAAGCAAGGTTGACGATTTGCTAATAATTAACTTGCAGAAACGCTGTTCAAACTCAAAGCTCAGAAACTTCATCTTCATCAAAGCTCACTACATTGCTGTTGTAATATATTAGTGAGATTAAGCTTAAACTTTAAGAGAAATATCACTGTTGTGATTATAGCTTTTCAGAAGCAATTGTAATACTCTTATTTGATTACATTAATTTGTAAGTAACTAGAGTGATCAAGTGTTGATCAGGATACTCTAGGAAGTCTTAGCTTGTGTCTAAGCAGTTGTATTTAGAGTGATCACGTGGTGGTCAGGATACTCTAAGAAAGTCTTAGCTTGTGTCTAAGCATTTGTTCCTAGAGTGATCAGGTTGTGATCAGGATACTCTAGAAGACTTAGTCGTGGGCTAAGTGGAAAACCATTGTAATCTGTTACGATTAGTGGATTAAATCCTCAGGTGAGGTAAATCACTCTGTGGGGGTGGACTGGAGTAGTTTAGTTAACAACGAACCAGGATAAAAATAACTGTGCAATTTACTTTTATCGTCCAAGTTTTTAGACTACACTTATTCAAACCCCCCCTTTATAAGTGTTTTTCTATCCTTCAATTGGTATCAGAGCGCCGGTTCTAAGGTGCAAGCACTTAACCGTGTTTAGAAAAGATTCAGGAAGAGAAAAACGCTTCAGTAAAAGATGGCTGGTGAAATTTCAACAAATACATCTGCATCTACATCTGGCTCTGCTGAGCAATATAATGGTAACAATGGTTATACTAGACCACCAGTATTTGATGGTGAAAACTTTGAATACTAGAAAGATAAACTGGAAAGTTACTTTCTTGGTCTAGATGGTGAACTATGGGATCTTCTGATGGATGGTTACAAACATCCAGTGAAAGCTAGTGGCGTAAAGCTTACGAGGCAAGAAATGGATGATGATCAGAAGAAGCTTTTCAAGAATCATCATAAATGTAGGACTGTTTTGCTGAATGCTATCTCTCATGCTGAGTATGAGAAGATATCTAACAGGGAAACTGCCTATGATATATATGAGTCATTGAAAATGACCCATGAGGGAAATGCTCAAGTCAAAGAGACAAAAGCTCTTGCTCTAATCCAGAAGTATGAAGCCTTCAAGATGGAGGATGATGAAGATATTGAGAAGATGTTCTCAAGATTTCAAACTCTAACTGCTGGATTGAGAGTTCTGGATAAAGGCTACACCAAGGCTGATCATGTAAAGAAGATCATCAGAAGCTTACCCAGAAGATGGGGTCCAATGGTGACTGCATTCAAGATTGCAAAGAATCTGAATGAAGTTTCTTTGGAAGAGCTTATCAGTGCCTTGAGAAGCCATGAAATAGAGATGGACGCAAACGAGCCTCAAAAGAAAGGTAAGTCTATTGCTTTAAAATCTAATGTTAAAAAATGCACTAACGCTTTTCAGGCTAGAGAAGAAGATCCTGAAGAATCAGAATCTGAAGAAGAAGAAGATGAACTGTCCATGATCTCCAGAAGGGTAAATCAACTCTGGAAAAGCAAGCAAAGGTAGTTCAGAGGCTTCAGAAGTTCAAAGAGATTTGAACATGGAGAATCTTCTGGTGACAGAAGATCTGACAAGAAGAAGGCTGTCTGCTATGAATGCAATGAGCCTGGACATTACAAGAACGAGTGTCCAAAACTTCAGAAGGAGAATCCCAAGAAGAAGTTTCATAAGAAGAAAGGTCTTATGGCAACATGGGATGATTCTGAATCAGAATCAGACTCTGAAGGAGAACAAGCCAACTTTGCGCTGATGGCTACAGAAGATGATGGATCAGAATCTACATCAGAATCAGATTCTGAAGAGGTATTTTCTGAACTATCTAGAGAAGATCTAGTTTCCAGTCTAACAGAACTTCTAGAACTCAAGGCTCATCTTAGTATCAAATACAAAAAGCTGAAGAAGCAATTTGAATTTGAAACTAAGAAGCTAGAATTGGAAAATTCTGAACTGAAGGAAAAAGTTTTAAATCTATCCAAAAATAGCGGATCTCCTTCTGAAACAGAAAAATCCATTCCTAGCATGAATCATATTCTGAAAGAATATGACTCGAGCTTCAGAAAGTTCTTATCTAGAAGTATTGGCAGGAGTCATCTTGCTTCTATGATATATGGTGTTTCTGAAAACAGAAGGTTTGGTTTTGGCTATGAGGGCGATACCTCACATAAATTTGAACCAGTTGATGATCTGAAGATCACATACAAGCCATTGTATGATCAGTTCAAATATGGCCATGCACATGATATTAGGCTCACTTCACATGCACAGAAGTTTAACACTGTTCACACCAAGAAGCATGTGACACATCCTAAGAAATATCATACTGACAAACCTAAAGATTATCATGCTGTTCCTCCTGTTAAATATTTTGCTAAACCCAAGTTCAATCAGAACTTGAGGAGAACTAACAAGAAAGGACCCAAGAAATTATGGGTACCTAAGGAGAAGATAATTTCTGTTGCAGATATCCTTGGCAGCAAAGAGGACAAAAAGCAAAATGTCATGGTACCTGGACTCTGGGTGCTCGCGACACATGACGGGAAGAAGGTCTACATTCCAAGACCTGGTGCTTAAACCAGGTGGAGAAGTCAGGTTTGGAGGAGATCAGAAGGGCAAAATCATTGGCTCTGGAACCATAAGTCTTGGTAACTCTCCTTCCATAACTAATGTACTTCTTGTAGAAGGTTTAACTCATAACTTATTGTCTATAAGTCAATTAAGTGACAGTGGTTATGATATGATCTTCAATCAAAAGTCCTGCAAGGCTGTAAGTCAGAAGGATGGCTCAATCCTATTTACAGGCAAGAGAAAGAACAACATTTATAAGATTGATCTTTCAGATCTTGAGAAGCAGAAGGTGACTTGCCTTATGTCTGTTTCTGAAGAGCAATGGGTCTGGCACAGAAGATTAGGACATGCTAGTTTGAGAAAGATTTCTCAGATTAACAAACTAAATCTGGTCAGAAGACTCCCTAATCTGAAATACAAATCAGACGCTCTTTGTGAAGCATGTCAGAAGGGCAAGTTCTCCAAACCTGCATTCAAGTCTAAGAATGTTGTCTCTTCCTCAAGGCCGTTAGAACTCTTGCACATTGATCTGTTTGGCCCAGTCAAAACAGCATCTGTCAGAGGGAAGAAATATGGATTAGTCATCGTAGATGATTATAGCCGCTGGACATGGGTAAAGTTCTTGAAACACAAGGATGAGTCTCATTCAATGTTCTTTGAATTCTGAACTCAAATTCAATCTGAGAAGGAGTGCAAGATCATAAAGGTCAGAAGTGATCATGGTGGCGAATTTGAGAACAGATTCTTTGAGGAGTTCTTCAAAGAAAATGGTATTGCCCATGATTTCTCTTACCCTAGAACTCCACAGCAAAATGGAGTTGTAGAGCGAAAGAATAGGACTCTACAAGAGATGGCCAGAACCATGATCAATGAGACCAATATGGCTAAGCACTTCTGGGTAGAAGCAATAAACACTGCATGCTATATTCAGAATAGAATCTCTATAAGACCTATTCTAAATAAGACTCCTTATGAATTGTGGAAGAACATAAAGCCCAACATTTCATATTTTCATCCTTTTAGATGTGTGTGTTTTATTCTGAATACTAAAGATTATCTTGGTATGTTTGATTCTAAAGCACTAAAGTGTTTCCTTCTTGGATATTCTGAACGCTCTAAAGGCTACAGAGTATACAATACTGAAACATTGATTGTAGAAGAATCAATCAATATCAGGTTTGATGATAAGCTTGGTATTGAAAAACCAAAGCAGCTTGAGAATTTTGCAGGTATAGATATTGATATGTCAAAAGCTGTAGAACCAAGAAGCAATGCTGCAGAAGCTGGAAGTCTCAGAAGCAATGGATCAGAAGATCAAGTTGCTGCATCTTTAGAGAATCTCAGGATTTCTGAAGAACCAACAATCAGAAGATCACCTAGACTTGCTTCAGTTCATTCAGAATATGTGATCCTTGGAAAGAAAGATGATCCCATCAGAACAAGGGCATTCCTTAAGAACAATGCAGAATGTCAATTTGGCCTTGTATCGTTGATAGAGCCAACTTCTGTTGATCAAGCTCTAGAAGATCCAGACAGGATAATTGCCATGCAAGAAGAACTCAATCAGTTTACAAGGAATGATGTATGGGATTTGGTTCCTAGACCAAAAGGATTCAACATCATCGGCACTAAGTGGGTGTTCAGAAACAAGCTAAGTGAGAAGGGAGAAGTGGTAAGAAACAAAGCCAGACTGGTTGCTCAGGGGTATAGTCAGCAAGAAGGGATTGACTACACAGAAACCTTTGCACCAGTGGCCAGGTTAGAATCTATTCGTCTATTAATTTCTTTTGCCACTCAACACAACATCACTCTTTATCAGATGGATGTCAAGAGTGCCTTCTTAAATGGTTATATAGATAAAGAAGTTTATGTCCATCAACCTCCTAGTTTTGAAGACTCCAAGTCTCCAAATCATGTTTTTAAATTAAAGAAATCATTATACGGATTGAAACAAGCTCCTAGAGCTTGGTATGAACGGTTAAGTTCTTTTCTTCTGGAAAATGGTTTCACTAGAGGAAAAGTGGACACTACTCTCTTTTGTAAAACCTTTAAAAAGGATATTTTAATTTGTCAAATATATGTTGATGATATTATCTTTGGAACATCTAATGCTACACTTGGAAAGGAGTTTGCTGAGTCTATGCAGGCTGAATTTGAAATGAGCATGATGGGAGAACTCAAGTATTTCCTTGGGATTCAAATCAACCAAACTTCTGATGGAACCTATGTTCATCAAACGAAGTATGTGAAAGAACTTCTGAAGAAGTTTAATCTTTCTGAAAGCAAAGAAGCCAAAACTCCTATGCATCCAACATGTGTCCTAGGTAAGGATGAGGTAAGTAAGAAGGTAGATCAGAAGTTATACAGAGGTATGATTGGATCTCTTCTATACCTAACTGCTTCTAGACCTGATATTCTCTTCAGTGTTTGTTTGTGTGCTAGATTCCAATCAGATCCAAGAGAATCTCATTTAACTGCGGTTAAGAGAATTCTGAGGTATCTGAAAGGTACTACTAATGTTGGTTTAGTTTACAGAAGATCCAAAGAATACAACTTAGTAGGATTCTGTGATGCTGACTATGCTGGAGATAGAATTGAAAGGAAAAGTACTTCTGGAAGTGGTCAATTTCTTG
This sequence comes from Vicia villosa, assembly GCF_029867415.1. Lineage (NCBI taxonomy): Eukaryota > Viridiplantae > Streptophyta > Magnoliopsida > Fabales > Fabaceae > Vicia > Vicia villosa. The sequence continues at coordinate 96,199,765 of NC_081182.1, forward strand.
GAATTCATCTGATCTCATGGTACAGCAAGAAGCAGGCTACAATTGCTCTCTCAATAACAGAAGCAGAATATATGTTGCTGCTGCTGGTTGTAGCACACAAATGCTCTGGATGAGAAGTCAGCTAGAAGATTATCAGATATATGAGAGTAACATTCCTATCTTCTATGATAATACTTCTGCTATATGTTTATCAAAGAATCCTATCTTACATTCAAAAGCTAAACATATTGAGATTAAACATCATTTCATAAGGGACTATGTTCAGAAGGGTGTTATATCTTTTAACTTTGTAGATACAGACCATCAATGGGCTGATATATTTACAAAACCCCTTGCTGAAGATAGGTTTAAGTTCATTCTGAAGAATATCAGTATGGATTTATGCCCAGAATGAGAAGATGAGAAGATCTTATGTATGAGTATCTTCTGAAATGAGATTGGATTTGTCTTTTATAAGAAGTTCTGATTGTAATCAATTAGAAGTAGTGATTCGGTTATTACTAACATTTCATTGCCTACGTTGATTCAAAATCTCTTTAAAAGTAAAACAGCTGTAACTGGCTATCCGGATGGTAAACACGTGTTCACTATTTCTGGACAAGCGTGCGTGCAGTTGAGGGGACGCCTACTTAGGTAACTGTGCTAATCACTTCTTTTGTCATTATTATCTCTCCTCATGTCACGTAACATTAAATGCTATCCATCATTTCATTTCAGTTTATTTCTTTTTCGTTTCATCTTCCTCAAACGTTTCTTTTCCCTATATTTTTTATCTCTGTGCATTCATTGTCATCCTTGCTTTCTCTCTCTCTCTATCTCTTTATAAGCGCCCTGCATAAACCTTAGCTTAATTCATTTTCAAACTAGCATTCACCATGAATCTGGTGTCAAGTTCCTCTCAACTAGCATTCAACAAACAAGAGGTTTCTCCACTGAAAACTTGCTCGTCTCCTCCATCAGAAATGGAAGCGTTATGTAAATCTTGTATGGACGTTGATGATATGAGTGTTTATGGTTCCAAACCATATGCGAAAACAAAGGATCAAGGGTGGTCGAACTATTTGAATAGAACGGTTGGAAGGATTAATTGGTTCCAGGTTGAGAAACAAATCTCGGGGATCGCTGACATTGATTTCAAGCCAGATCTCTCAAGAGACTCAAGATTCCAAGAAGTCTCAAGTCAGATCTCTTCTAGGATGCTGTTATCAACATTTATCCAAAGGAAGAAGACTTTATTAAGATATTGGATGAAGTTAAGACTCATGTCCTTGACTTCTATGTTAAGAGAAAGTCCCATTTGAGCATTTTCTCTCCTCCTGTGAACTGTCTCTCACTTCCTCCTTGGATTCATGTAAAGCTTCTCGTCTGGACAGGCATGCAGAGTATCAAGCTTTCATGGCTGAACAAACTGAGAAGACCGCAGGGATTCATGATTTGTTAGCTAAGATTATGTCTAAGCTAGGGTTGTAGTCTTTTAGTCTTTGTAGTTTTTCTTTCCTTGTTGCATCTGCTTTTCTGCATTCACCTTTTGTAATTCTGTTTGTTTAATCAATGAAAAGTTTAATTCTGTTTCTTTCCTTTGTCATTTTCTTCATCTGAATCTTTTTTATTCTTTTTTATGTTATGACAAAAAGGGGGAGAAAATATATGATAAATGATCTGATTAATATTATCAGTTACCGGGTAAAAAGGCCCCACATTACTAACAGAACTTGCAAAGTTCTATGATTTTAAGTTGTGTTGTTGCAGGAACTGAAGATCCTTTTTTAGAATATCAACATAAGAAGCAACAAGATGATGAAAAGCAATTCTTTAGAGAATCAAGCTCTTGGATTCATGAGGCAAGCTGAGTGCTATGAAGCTTCAGAATCAGAAGCAAGAACGAAGAATGTTCAGACATTCTGATGATAGAATGCGATCTGAAACAGTATGTCTATGTGTTCTGACACATACCATATGGCTCTGATACATATTATGTGTTATGAAACGTATTCTATGTTCTGACTCTTTCATGCTGACTTTTGTCGTTTAGTTTTGTTCTGTAACATTTCAGGATGTAGAGATGCTCTGATGATGCTCTGGTACATTCAACAATGTTCTGATACATTCTAGCATGAAGTGATGTAAGAAGAAATTCAAGCTCTGAAGCTGTCCTAGTGGAAGCAGAAGTCAGAAGCTGTGAATGTTCTGAAGATCAAAGAAATTCAAGTTCTAAAGCTGTCCTAATGGAAGCAGAAGTCAGAAGCTGTGAATGTTCTGAAGATCAAAGAAATTCAAGTTCTAAAGCTGTCCTAATGGAAGCAGAAATCAGAAGCTGTGAATGTTCTGAAGATCAAAGAAATTCAAGTTCTGAAGCTGTCCGATGGAAGCAGAAATCAAAAGCTGTGAATGTTCTGAGGATCTAAAGAAATTCAAAGTTCTGACGCTGTCCTATGGAAGCAGAAATCAGAAGTCATGAATGTTCTGAAGATCAAGCACATGTGAACGTCTCTACCGAAATAATCAGGGAAGTCTTTTATTTATAAAATTCTTCTAGTATTAATTTCAGGGGGAGATTATTCATCTCAGGGGGAGATTGTTAATCTCAGGGGGAGACATATTCACATGCTTATGCTATAGCTGTGTAATTGTTTTTAGCCGTCTGCTCTTTCTGATCGCAAATTCATATCATTTATATATGTTTTTGTCATCATCAAAAAGGGGGAGATTGTTAGAACAAGATTTGTTCTGTTCAATACTCTTAGTTTTGATGATAACAAGGATATGAATTTTGTGTGAGATAATGTGGTACTCAAATACATTGCAATTTCCCTTTCAGGAAATATATAAAGAGTATGCACAAATCAGCGCTCAGAAGCTTTGACTCAGAAGGTTCAGCATGCGACATCAGAACATGGTCTGGCAAGACATCAGAAGATGGTCAAGGCAGAATCAGAACATGGGTCTATGGAAGCATCAGAAGAACTTGAGATCAGAAGCAGAAGCACTGAAGTTCTCATGGTATCACGCTCAGAAGCACTTCAAGGTCTGAAGACAAGAAGATGCTTTGCACCTAGCTGTTTGACTCTGATGATATTCAAACGTTGTATACACAAACATCAGATCAGAAGAAAGTACAGGTGGCAGGCTATGCTGACTGACAAAAGGAACGTTAGAAGCTATTAAAGGCAACGTTAGTAGACACAGCGTGAACAAGGCTCGAGGTAGTTGACAAAAGCGTGAAACATTAAATGCAGTGTTGTACGGTATACGCAAAAATGCTCCCAACGGTCATCTTCTCAAGTGCCTATAAGTATGAAGTTCTGATGAGAAGCAAGGTTGACGATTTGCTAACAATTAACTTGCTGAAACGCTGTTCAAACTCAAAGCTCAGAAACTTCATCTTCATCAAAGCTCACTACATTGCTGTTGTAATATATTAGTGAGATTAAGCTTAAACTTTAAGAGAAATATCACTGTTGTGATTATAGCTTTTCAGAAGCAATTGTAATACTCTTATTTGATTACATTAATTTGTAAGTAACTAGAGTGATCAAGTGTTGATCAGGATACTCTAGGAAGTCTTAGCTTGTGTCTAAGCAGTTGTATTTAGAGTGATCACGTGGTGGTTAGGATACTCTAAGAAAGTCTTAGCTTGTGTCTAAGCATTTGTTCCTAGAGTGATCAGGTTGTGATCAGGATACTCTAGAAGACTTAGTCGTGGGCTAAGTGGAAAACCATTGTAATCTGTTACGATTAGTGGATTAAATCCTCAAGTGAGGTAAATCACTCCGTGGGGGTGGACTGGAGTAGTTTAGTTAACAACGAACCAGGATAAAAATAACTGTGCAATTTACTTTTTTCGTCCAAGTTTTTAGACTACACTTATTCAAACCCCCCTGTCATACCTCGAAATTTGCCCGCACTACTTCTCCTATCCAAGTTCAAATCAAGATACAAAGTTCAAAGACACACTCTCCTATACAAGGCTCAGAAACTAGGAATCAATGGCTCCAAGGCATCCCATATGGCTCAATATATCTCACATGACCTCTATGACAAGTATCAAGCCTCAGCCCAAAGGATTGGTCACTCAATTGTTCAAAAAAGTCAATAGTCGATTAGGTTGACCTAAAAGTCAACTGTGGGCAAAGTAAAGTTAAAACTCCTGATTTTTTGTCAAGATCCTAAATATTGAAGTATAATTCACCATTTGATCAAGTATTGATCATGGTTCATCAAGGAAAGATCAAAAATCAACAATTCAAAAAGTTTCTAAATTAGGGTTTTCATAGGAGAAAGTCAACTGAACTTTGACCAGCCATAACTCTCACATGGAACATCAGAAATTTTCCATCCAAAGCTTATTTTGAAGGAAATTTGATTCTCTACAACTTTGTCTCTCACATGCCAAGTCTAAAAATGCTTCATTTGAGAGATATGGACCAAAACATTATAGGTCCTTTTCAAAAGTCAACCAAAAGCCACTTTTTTCAAAAGGACACACAAGGAGCATGGAAAATCATTTTGATATGAGACCAAAGACACTGATTAAAAGACCTATAAGGTTTCTAAAAAGTCCTAGAACTCTTCCATACCTCAAAAATTGAGAGAGATAGGCCTTGTCAAAGTTGGACTATTTTTAAGGGCATATGTGAAGAGAAAAGGTTCAAAACTCCAAATATTTCCACATGGGCCTATATTCTTTCCATCCAAGCTCTATCATAAGCCCATGCACGCCCCAAAGCAAGAGTCGTGTTATTTTTATTATTTTATTTAATTATTTATGGTTTTTATCACTTTAAATCATAAATAAATTATATAAAATAAGTAAAATAAATATGAAATATATATTTTCTTTGATTTTAAGTCAAGGAATCAATCAAATATATTCTCTTAATTTACCAAATAATATTTGAACAAATTGAATCAATATGGTGCAAAAATAGAAAGTTTCAAAATCAAATTTCCAATCAAATTTTTCTTCCATCAAAGCTTGATTTATTTCCAATCTCTCAACCCTAAATACACCCACTATATATTCACAACATTCTGATGCACAAGGGGACGAAAATTAGGTAAAGAGAATAGGGTTTCCAACCCACCAAAATATCAAATAAAAAGGAGAACTCGTATCAACATTCCCAGCCATCTTCAAGAGGTTCCACTCGTCCAAATCCACTTCCAAGGTAGTAAAGGGTAAGAAAATGTTCATAACTCAGACCCCTAACACCTAAAACGTGTGTTTCCAAATTTACATACTCATGCATATATTGTAACATTCTTATTTCCCATATCCTCGCATTATAATGCTCTTCGTTCATGTATATGAGTTCCTGGGAGTGTTTAGGGGAAGTTTGAATCGCTGGAACAAGACATAGAGGCCGAGAACAAGATCCACCATTACTAGGGCTCCAAAGCCTTTCTTCTTCGAATCTCTGTATACAGGTTTTTTCAGGCCAAACCATTGCCCCCAATGGATTCAGAGGGTGCTATTTAGTATATCTGGGCAGCCTTTTTTCTTTTGTTGTTTGATTTTGGCAGGTTCCAAGAGTGCAGGACCGATCATGGAGGATGGCAACAAAATCCGCAGGTAAATTCCCAATTAATTCCGCAGGAAACATGGCAGGTTAGAAGGTTGAAGATGATGACTGGACGCAAGACCTTTGACCGCACGGTGGCGAAGTCTTATTCGTCAGTCAACAAAAACGGTTTCTCTCACCACATTTGATTGGTCCATGCGCCAGCCCAGGGGCCCACGCGTACACTGGTTTGAATTTCTGGAAATATACTAGTTTGTATATTTATTGTTTTCGTTGTACGTATATATTAACATGTGCAGGCGGACGAGTTGGTTGGGAGTTTTGGTTGTCAACACTAGGGTCGTGGGTTCAATCCCCCATCCCTACAAGATTTTTATTTGAATTAAACGGCAGGATCATGTGCTCATCGCCTATAGGGGACCACGCGGCATCCTCGTTCATGGCCGTCAGATCACTAGCATTCTGAATCCAGCGCACCAGATTGATGGATTATATCATGGACCTCCAGACTCATAACACCTGATTAGAGCTAAGTTTTCAAACTTTCTCTTTTATTTTCTATTTTTCTATTTTAATTATTTCTTTCTTATTTATGTTTTTATATAAAAAATTTCTATTTTAATTATTTCTTTCTTATTTATGTTTTTATATAAAAAAATTCTTAATGTTTTTTTATTTTATTCTTTTTTATAAAATCATAATAATTTATTTTTTATTAATGAAATAATTTGATATAACCCTTTTTTAATAGTTGTTTAATTATTTAATTAAGTATAAAATTATCTTTTTATATACTTTTAATCAATTAAATATTTGTTAACCTCGAGGCATTTATATATCCTAATAGTCTTAGGTTTGTGGGTGGGTGTTGACCGTTAACCCTGGTTAACTTTTGGCCCTTTCAGGGTTTGTTTTTTCCTTACCCTTTTTTGACCGTTAACCCTGGTTAACTTTTGGCCCTTTCAGGGTTTGTTTTTTCTTTACCCTTTTTTGCCTCGATCTCTGTTTTGATCTGCCACATTATGATTGTTGAGAGCTTTAAATGCACTAAAATTTCTCTTCTTTGCCCAATTTTCAGGGTTTAATCAAAAATCCTCCGATCACGCGCCATCGATCAAAAAGCTAAGTTTCTAACCCTCTCTTTGATGGTTGGAGTCAATCGAGGGTTCGAGGAAGATCAAGGTTCAAGATCAAGATGATAAAACTAATTATTGATTTCTCTTATTCTTCCGCCTTTTAATTTCCCCATCCCCGCAGGTGTTTATTGTAATAGCGTAGGATTTTTAATTTCTGCCTTTAATTCCTGCTCATTTTAAACTGCGTGGTTAGTAATCCGAGGGAGTGCAAGATCATCAATCAAACGTTAGATCACTAACAATACAAGATTAAATATTCGAATTGAATCACGTGGTTGCACCCACACACCTTTAGGGTAGCCTCTCTTGTTGCCTGTTGCCTGTTGCCTTTCAGTTGTTAAAATAGTCAACTCCCTCGATTCCGAGGATACCTAAAGCAATGTTGCCTTCAAAGTTATTGAAACTCCCTCGATGTTGCCTCGTCCCTATTGCTAAGGTATCCTCGCATGATGCCTAAATAGATAAAATGACTATTATATCCTTCCCTTAAACTACCTGCCCTCTTTATGGCAAGGGACAGTCTTATGGCGAACGATACTTTTCTCGATGACCCGCACATCCAATTGAAAGGCTTCCTACCCTCTCATGGTATGGATAGACCCTTTCGCCCGAAAGACTTAAAGAACATGAAAGACGATCTTAGGGTAGGTAGTTCTTAATTGCTTGCTCATATTCAAATCAAACTTTCAAAATACTTTTCACACCTCCTTTCACAAACTTTCAAACAAGGCTACGCTTATTTACAAGCTAAAGTCCTAAACGAAATCTTTTTACTATTCACACACGACACTTTTCAAACAATTCAAACAAACAAGGGAGCTAAGCAATTAAGAGCCCATGGATAACCATGGATGCAAAGAGTGCCTAACACCTTCCCTTTGTATAACTTACCCCCCGAACTCAAAATCTTTCAAAGGTCTTTCCTGTTCTTTTTGCCTTTCCAATTGGATAAAATAAAAGTCGGTGGCGACTCATGCTATCCGCAACATTCCAAATAAAAGTCAGTTCACCATATTACACCCCCCTTTCTAAGTGTTTTTCTATCCTTCATGCCAGACCATGTTCTGATGAAGCCATCCAGATCTTCTGGGTCAGAGTTTCTGAACGCTTATTGTGTGCATACTCTTTTATACTTTTCCTGAAATGGAAAACGTGAATAATTAGAGTACCACATTGTCTTATACAAAATTCATATATAATGTTATCATCAAAACTAAGAATATTGATTAGAACATTTCTTGTTCTAACAAAAACTCCCAAGGTTGACTGAAGAAGCTATCCACATGCATCTCGTTGGAGAAAACAAAAACGAAAAGCAAACACATAAGCATTTATTGCTCTCTCCAATAACCAAGATTAACGGGAAAAGTATGAAGATAAATATACACACAAGATCACTTCTTCAAAATGTGTGTGGTGTGGGCATCAAACAAAGAACTGACATATACAAAAAGAACACCAACACAAAACGATGAACTCATGCACTGAATAATAACTAAATCTTTGAGTTCATAGTTTCTGTAATAAACATTTAGTGAAATGTCACAATTATGATTAAAGCTTTATAAAAGCAAATCTTAAACACTATTGTTAACTTGTAACAGTTGCTTGAGACACCAGTTGGGTCAGATTTCTTAAGACGTCTGGGACTAGTTTAGTCTTAGAGGTTTTTAGATCAATAAACATTGTATCTCGTGGAGATCCCGGAACGGTTTATCATCCAGGTTGTTAGTCACAAGCAATTGGCTTGTGCAGGTTGTTAGACACTAGCAGTTGGCTTGTGCAGGTTGTTAGTCACAAGCAGTTAGCTTGTGCAGGGTGTTAGTCACGAGCAGTTGGCTTGTTCAGGAAGTGAGTCACTCGCGTGTAACTTGTGCATTATATTGTGAGTCATGACATTTGATCGTGCAGATGTAAACAGTTTGGTTATAGTGGATTAAGTCCTCGGTTGAGAGAGGCAAAATCACTTGAGAAGGGTGGACTGGAGGTAGCCTTGTTGAGAAGGTGAACCAGGACAAAAATGAATGCGTCTTTTACCTTCTGTATCTTTCATTTAACTCAGAACATTCACACTGACTATCTTCAGAACTGTACTTGACTAAGTCAGAAGTTCTGATGGAGTTAAGAAGTTAAAATGAATGTATATCTCATTGGCTATGTGTGGTATCGTTTTCTTTACCTCCCCGTTTCACTTGGGAGGACGGCACGCTAGACCCTTCACGCGAAATTTGGAAGGAGAATGCGCCCGTGGTGGGATGAATTTTGTTTCAGTTCTTCCTACGATAAGACACGAACTTTTTAATTATCCTACGAAAGAGGAAGGGGAAAAAGATCTCAATTAAACCCTAAGAGTTTGCTAAGTGTGGGGATTCACCTAGATTAGAAATTCTGGAGTCCGGGAGGTCGGTTATACATAGGGAAGAGTTTAAGCACCCTACATATCTGTAGTACTCTACGGGAACCTTATCTGTGTCTATGTGTTTGTGTTTGTTGCTTATTGATTGGGAAAGTTTCTCCTTTGTGTGAGGATAATGAATTGAATTGATTTGAAAAAGACAGACAGATTGACTATTTTTTGTTTTTTATTAGCTCACTGAGATTCCTTGTGAACCTCATGCGTACATATCCCTAATGGAAGTCAGAGATTTTTATAGTTCGGGGAACTAATTAGGGAAATTAATTATTTTTTGTTCCTTGCTTGAAGCTCAAGGTTGAAGCTTGAATTAAATCTCTGTTTACAGTAAAGAGGCATGAAATCATCTTTACAGAGAGGTATTTCTACTATTCCACCACAAACATTTAAAAGAGTGACAGAAAAGCTGAATCCATTTCATTAAAGAGAGGGACCTTACTTGTGTGTTTGCAAGTATTCCAGTCACGTGTCTCTTGAATGAAAGAAGGATTCTCATCCAAATTAGGGAAAGCGTACAAGTCTGGGTCTGTTTGCCTCAGAGCATGCTTTTCAAAGTCCTAAATGGGAGAATGTTTGAAATTGAAATTGAAATTGAAATTGAAATGTTTGTTTGATTGAATGTGGTGAGATAGGAGAAATATCTCTCTATAGAGATAAGCTATGTCTATCTACTGTTTGAAAGATTTGATTTTTAGGTGGCTTGTATGAGGCCCAAGCTAGAGGCTTTTTGATTGATTTTTATTGACTCTAGGAAATGACTTTACTGGGGAATTTGTCTTTTACGGATTGAGATTGGTGAGACTATATTTTTAAGAATTGAATTTTTGAAAGCTAACCCTTTCCAGGGGTTTTACTCTGCTGAAGAGTTTGTCTTTTGAAAGAATGAATGGAGGCTGACCCTTTCCAGGGGTTTTTGTTAAAATGAAGGAATGAATGGAGGCTGACCCTTTCCAGGGGTTTTTGTTAGAATGAAGGAATGAATGGAGGCTGACCCTTTCCAGGGGTTTTTGGCAGAATGACTACTAGTTGAGACTTCTTGTTTAAAGCCCAAGATTGAGGCTGACACTGACTGAAAATAAACAATTATGGATCCTAGACTCTGCTAAGGAAAATTATGGAAGATAAGGGTGACAGAGACTGTCCATGTCTCTCATTCCAAAAGGTGAACTCAATATGAGATTGAGACATTCTTAGCTTGTTTAAAGTCTGGTTTGAAGAGTAGAAGAAACTCGCCAGGATAGGCTAAAAGGTGACTAAAGACCTGTTCCTATGTTTATAAGAAACCTAATGGGTCCTTGTATACAAGCTCAAGAGTAAGTTGGGGATGCTTTTAAGAAGCCTGTGGGTCCTTGTCCAAAGACCAAAAAGAGGCTAATCGAGGGTCATCGAGGGTCCTTGTTATAGCACAAGAGAAAGCTATGTGGTCTTGAACTTATTTTGGCTCTAAGAAAATGGGTAAGAGGTTTCACCCGGAATAATTCCTCTTGGGTGGATGTATCCTATTTTGGGTTCTAAGGCTTTTTCAAGATGTTTCACCGGGAATAATTCATCTTGAGGGTTTGAACTAAAGATCTCTAATTAGGAAAGAGCCTTCACCGGGAAGACATTCTCAATCCTAGGCCATAGTCCTATAATATATATATATATAGTTTAATTGTCCTAAGGTTTTACTCAGACGTAGTTCTAAACAATATATACACAATTTATATTTGACAGTAATTTAAATGAAAACTGTAAATTGAAAGCTTGTAAAGCCTAACCTGGATGGAGTGGAGGCCTTTGAAGATGTATGTATAAAGCCTCACCAGCAATTTTGTTGTTTTATTAATAGCAGTTGAATATTTATGATAAACAGTTAAAGGTTTTTGAAAACAAAAGAAGTTAAGATGGAAAAAGGTCCATAGATATCTGAAGAGTTTCACCGGGAATAATTCCCTTCAAATACCAGAAGAATGTTTTGAAAACAGAAAGAAGATTTTGTAAATACAGTTTTTGAAAACAAACTATGAAAAGAAAAAGGTGTTGGGACTTACACTCTATTAGAGGCCCAAAGATTGTTTTAATGTTTATGAGAAACAGTTGATTGAAAATGAAATACTGTTTGAGGCAGTTTTATTGACTGTATTTCGAAAATAAAAAGGGGTTGGGACTTACACTCTATTAGAGGCCCAAAGATTGTTTTACTGTTTATGAGAAACAGTTGATTGAAAATGAAATACTGTTTGAGACAGTTTTATTGACTGTATTTTGAAAGTTAAAAGGGATTGGGACTTACACTCTATTAGAGGCCCAGAGATTGTTTTACTGTTTATGAGAAATAGTTGATTGAAAATGAAATACTGTTTGAGAAATTTTTATTGACTGTATTTTGAAAATAAAATAGGGTTGGGACTTACACTCTATTAGAGGCCCAAATAATTATTTACTGTTTATAAGAAACAGTTGAGGAGATACAAGGTTTTGTTGTATGAAAACCTGGATCGTTCGTTTGATCGGAGATTGAAAATAGTTTTAAAAATTGACAAAAAGTCAACTTAATTAAAGTAAAGATGAAATCTAAACCTAATTGAGACCTAAATGGCCTAGGGTTTTATCACAAAATTATTCATACAATAATTAGGTTAAAAAACAAAGGAAAAGATATATTTGAAGTATTAAGGAAATACTTAAAATACACCATTTTAAACCTAATAAAAATGCAAGAAATAAATAATATTTTTGTGATTTTTTTTATTGTTCATAAAATAGATATATTAATTGACAAGTGTGTGAAAAATGAAGTGAAAATGATTTAATTTGAAGTATGAATCAAATGGTTAAAGTTGTGAAGAAATTGAATGGGAAAAGTGATAAAAAAATATGGTTTTGTCTCCCAAAGGGCTTGAACTCACGCCCTCTAGGTCACCACTCAAAACACTTACCATCTGGACCACGCGCGTGGCTTGTTAAACAAACACCTCTAGCTTATTATATTTGAAAACAAATGCCTAAAAATGAGTTAAAAATAAAATCAAGACAAAAGGTCTGAGGGGGGGTTCGAACCCCAGACCTTGGGCAAGGCAAAGGCTATTGGATGCGCGTTGTAACCATTGGGACACTATGATGAATTCGTAGGTTAAACACAAACCATTCAAAATATAATAAACTTAGACCTGGGAATTTTGAAAAATGGCGCCATCACCATCATCGTCTTCAACCTCAAGCTCTCCCATTTTGAATTTCTGAACTCTCTCAATTCTCCATCATTTGCAAAGATGTAAAGAGAAAACTTGCTCTAAATTCACTCAAAATTCCAAATATATGAATAATATAAATTTATATTAACTATATCTACTGAATTAAACAAAATACGTGAAGAACCCTAAAATTCAAAAATAAAATTAAATGATGATGCTGATGAATAAATGCATGAGAGTAGAGGGCTTTTGATCCTCTAGTGACACTGAATGAACTGGTATCGAGATAAATTGCAAAGAGTACTTAAATAAGAGTGTTAGAGTCTGAAAAATACCTCTGAAAATGGAGGTCGTGTGAATGATGGAAAGCTTTTGGCTTTGAATGGATGATCACAAAAGCTTCATGGGACCTTATTGATGCTATCTGGGCACTTAAATTACTTTGAGAACCTCTGAATTGTTCTACTCGACCCCTCTTGCTTGAGCTTCAAGTGAACATTGAGGTTGATGAATCTGCACCTAGAGATGAGCTGCGACCATCTGGATAGCTTCACTACACCCTAAGGAATGTGTTTGAATGCTTGGACTTGCTTGACACCTTCTGAATTGCTCTATGGACCTCCAACTGCACGAGCCTCAAAATGAAAGCAACAATGGTATTTCTCCACTTACATAAGTGATCCAAATGTTTGGATCAACTCCAATGAACCTCCTTAAGATGTTAGAAGGCTTACTTTCAAAAGAGAAGCTCTGGTTTGAAGAAATCGATTCTTCTTGTCAAAGAACTTTTGAAAACTATAAGCAAGAGGGAGAAATGGAGAAAGCAAGAAATTGTGGTTGCTTTGGTGTGTCTATTACTGAGGTATCCACTTCTATTTATAGGAAAATGGTGCAGAGTAGTTTGGGAGAGTGAGCTTGCTTAGTGAAGTAGTTTTGGTTTCTTGGCCATGAAGAAATTCAAAGAATATCCCAAGTGCAATGATGAGCTCTTTGATACCACTCCCTAGCCATCGCTTTTGCCCGATCTTAGGGGACAATTCAGATGCAGAAATGAGCTCGAATTGGTTGGGAAGAGATTCCTTTGGTGATTCACCACTTGGCCATAAATTCTCAAAATGCAATCATTACATAATCACATGTTTTGGTTTTGGAATATTCCCTTCAAATACTTGTGTAATGATGCAAACGATTCTCTCCTATCCTTGCAATGTTTCTGAGGTGTAGAGGCACCAATTAGTGTAAGCACTTGCATAAATTTGCAAATTTCAAACTTAGGCATGACCTATAATTGCACTTCAAATGCCTAACTTTGATCAATCATATCTCTTAGCTCAAAATGAATTTGGAGAAGGTTGAGCACAATTTGGAAAGCCCTTAACATGTACTTCAATTTATTAGTTTGGAGTTTCTTCAAAATCAATTGGGAAGTTTTTGAAAAATGAGCTTGAAGTTTGAAGAAAACTAGGGGTTTTTGCTTGTTTTTATGAAGGCAGCAACTTTGGAGCTCCATATCTCTTCAATGGTCGATTTCTAGCCAAAAAATCATATGTGACAAAGTTGTTCATTGGATCAAAAGTTTTGAGATATTCCCTTCAAAAGTTTTGAAAAAAAAAGACTTTTAGACACTTAGAAAAATTTCTAAGTATGAAAAGTCAATCTTTGACTTTTTGATTCTTGATTGATTTTATTGATTTTCTTTGTTCAAATGACTTCAATAATCATATATTGATGATATTGATCCTTAAAAGTCATGTTTTGACTCAAAACCCTAAAAGTCAAAGGTGATCCTGTACAGTTGACTCTTTCCCAAATGAAGTAAAATCTTGGACTTTGGTAATGAATCAAGTTCTCCTCCTCAAATGACTGATATGAATGGATTATATTGAGGTAATAGAAGTTCTTGAGTCATGTTTTGAGTTGTGGATCCATGTCCTGATTAAAAGTCAGTTGTTCTGGTGAATTAGGTAAAAAACCCTAATTGTCGACCAGATGAAATTGATGACTGTAGATCTTGAATTGAAGTGTAATGCCCTATGGATATTGTCATATGGATCATTTGAAGATGATTGAAGTCTTCGAGTGATGCCCTGGGGCTTTTTAGGGTTTCCTAAATGTGGTCCCTGATTTTAGTCCTTGATGGGTTCAAAACCCTAGATTGGGGAACCAAGCAAACCTGAGTCCAGATGATTGGTGTCTAATCAATCAAAGGTGAATAGAATGAAGCTTTTTTAGTCCTATGATTGTATTGGAGACTAATCCTTTTATTGATTGATCCTTTGCTTGAGCTCTTCTATCCTTGAACATCCTCGATTAAACACCAGATGAATAAGTGACTGCTCTAAGTATCTGTTTTGAATTTGATTAAAAGTCTGGAGATGTGACATCTCAGGGGGGTCAAAATTAGGGTATGACACTATGTCGTGTTATTTCAAACATGCTTCCGAAACAATGACCTAAGCATATCCAGAAAATGAGATACTAGAAGAAAGAAAAGATTTATAGAAAGGCAAATAAAATATGAAAGAACACAATTCAAACTCTCCTTTTCTTGTGTTTTTCTCCACCTTCAGAAGATCTTATTATAATATTGCGTGCAATTGCAATAACAATGAAAAAGAATTAGCACAATAAAATAAAAATAAAATAAATAGCTTAAAAATAAGGAGCAAGAAAATCTTATTAAAAGGGAATGTTAATCATAGACTAAAAGCACAAAAGTTAGAACAATGAAAATAATATATAAGAGGTTGAACTGTAACCGTAAAAAAATGGTGAGGAGAGGATTGAATTTAGTGGCATGCATTAGCTATTAAGTTAATGAAGGAAGACACATTTGTTTTTTTTAATTTAATTAACTAACTAAATTAATTTAGTGGGAGATGGAAGGACCCATGATTAGTTAAAAATTATTCAAAAATACTTAAAATAATGATATTTAAAAATATGCTAACGTGGCAACCTTTTTTTTTTATAGAAAAATTTTTAACCAAGGGTTGAACCCATGCCCCTTACCTTAAGGAAATATTCCAAATCCACTAGGCCACTTCTCTATGTATACTAATTGCAATGCATTTCTATATGTTATATAATGCAGTAATTTATTTATTAAATAGATTTTGTTTTGTTTTCAGCTTCGATATTCATTTTTATTTTAATCTAAAAATAATAATAAAAAATAATATATGCAGTAATAAAGTAATAATTTATTTATTAAATAAATAAATTATTTAAAAAATTAACTAATTATTAAATAGTTAAAATATTTAATAAACTAATAATTTTAAATATTAATTAGTTAAGATATATTTAACTATTGAAACATATTTTTAACATGTAATTGGATATTTCAACTATTAATATATGAAAGATTAATAGTTGATAAATTCAATAGTTAAAATATTAATAGTTCAAATATTTCAAATTTAATTAGTTTATTAAATTCAATAGTTAAATATACCTTAACTATTTAATATTTAAAATACTTAATTTTTTAAATATACCTTAATTTTTTAGTATTTAAAATAATCAACTATATAATAGTTATTTAATATTTAGTTAAAATAAATAAGTTTTAATTAAAATAATTATTTAATATTTAATTAGTTTATTAAACTCAATAGTTCACTATACCTTAATTATTTAATTATTAATTGATTATATTTAATATTTAATTATTATTTTAAAAACCAAAAAGCATTTAAAAACCAAACAGCACAGGTGGCTTAGTGGAGAGGTAGTATTCTTGCAATCATTTGTAAAAGGTTTAGTTGAAGATCATTTGCCAAATTCTTCTCAAAAATTAAGATAGCATAGAATTGATGTTCAAATATTAAGAAAGCATTTATTTAAAAGTTTAAATGTATTCTATAAAAATAATTTAATTTTTTTCCGAAATGAATTATTGTCTATAAATGTGTAACACTCCACACATACATGTCTAGAATAATATGCGTGCAATGCTAATAATGGTACAAAAGACATCATAATATGTATATAAACATATGAGCAGCGGAATAGAGTATACGTCATCAGTACATAGTACAAGAGCCAAATGTATCATGGCCAAAATAATACATAATATGTACTAGTACATAATCGAAAATACAAGAACTGGAAGAGCACGAAATAGAAAAAAAGATAACTACGTCCAGCTAAGAACCATCAAGCAACTAATCCATCTTGCCTTTACCTCGGTCTTTTCTTGAACCACCTGAAAAAGATAATTTGGATTAGGGTGAGATTACTAAATCTCAGTGAGTCCACCTATCCTATGGGTCCACTCGGTTCTACAGGGTACATGCAACTAAAACTGAATCCACCATTGATCTGGGGTTTATCCTCATATCCGGTACAAGCACGGAGCAAACAAGTGGTTCATCCACCTTAGGATTCATCATATTGTAAGCATACAAATAATGCAAAGAAACACATATGCAGACTCATACCCATGTACGGGGAATCTAAAAGTAGTAACAACCGGTCTACCTAGGCTGCACCACACACCCTCGGTGAGTAACCAACTGTCGCCAAAGAGACTCGCACAAAACCATCGCTAGGTAAAACGGATGCATCCTACATGGAGTCCATCCGTGACGAGTTACAACTATGACATTGCCTATGTAGCGTTATGGTCCCGTCATCACCCATACGCAATATGGTTTCTGCAATATTGTATTCTTCAGATCTTCTGTAGACTAAACCAACATTAGTAGTACCTTTCAGATACCTCAGAATTCTCTTAACAGTTGTTAAGTGAGATTCTCTAGGATCTGATTGGAATCTTGCACACAAACAAACATTGAATAAAATATCAGGTCTAGAAGCAGTAAGATATAGAAGAGATCCAATCATACCTCTGTAGAGCTTCTGATCTACCTTCTTACTTACCTAGGACACACGTTGGAAGCATAGGAGTTTTTGCTTCTTTGCTTTCTGAAAGATTAAACTTCTTCAGAAGTTCTTTCACATACTTGGCTTGATGAACATAGGTTCCATCAGAAGTTTGATTGATCTGGATCCCAAGGAAATACTTGAGTTCTCCCATCATGCTCATTTCAAACTCAGCCTGCATAGACTTAGCAAACTCCTTTCCAAGTGTAGAATTTGAGGTTCCAAAGATAATATCATCAACATAAATTTGCCAAATTAAAATATCATTTTTAAAGGTTTTACAAAACAGAGTAGTATCCACTTGTCCTCTAGTGAAACCATTATCCAGAAGGAAAGAACTAAATATTTCATACCAAGCTCTAGGAGCTTGCTTCAATCCGTATAATGACTTCTTTAGTTTAAAAACATGTTCTGGAGACTTAGAGTCTTCAAAACCAGGAGGTTGGTTGACATAGACTTCCTCATCTATATAACCATTTAAGAAGGCACTCTTAACATCCATCTGATACAGAGTGATGTTATGTTGAGTGGAAAAAGAAATTAATAAGCGAATAGATTCTAACCTGGCCACTGGTGCAAAGGTTTCCATATAGTCAATACCTTCTTGCTGACTATAGCCCTGAGCAACCAGTCTGGCTTTGTTTCTTACAACTTCTCCTTTTTCGCTTAGCTTGTTTCTGAAGACCCACTTAGTTTCAATGATGTTAAATCCTTTTGGTCTTGGAACCAGATCCCGAACATCATTCCTTATAAACTGATTTAGTTCTTCTTGCATGGCAATTATCTAGTCAGCATCCTCCAGAGCTTGATCAACAGAAGTTGGCTCAATCAGAGATACTAGACCAAATTGACATTCTGCATTGTTCTTAAGGAAAGCTATTGTTCTGATAGGATCTTCTTTCTTCCCAATGATAACATCTTCTAAGTGAGCAGAGTTGAGTCTAGAAGATCTTCTGATAGTTGGCTCTTCAGAAATTCTGAGATTCTCTAGTGAAGCAGCAACTTGATCTTCTGACACTTTGCTTCTGGGATCTTCAGCTTTTGAGTTAGAGATTTCAATATCTGCAAAATTCTCAAACTACTTTGGCTTTTCAAGACCAAGCTTATCATCAAATCTGATATTGATTGATTCTTCAACAACCAATGTTTCAGTATTGTATACTCTGTAGCCTTTTGAGCATTCAGAATATCCAAGAAGGAAACACTTCTGAGCCTTAGAATCAAACTTATTCAGATGATCTTTAGTGTTCAGAATATAACATATACATCCAAATGGATGAAAATAAGAAATGTTAGGCTTTAGTCTTCACATCTTTAGTGTTCAGAATATAACATATACATCCAAGCTTATCATCAACTAGCATGGCCTAATCTTCTGTGCCAGACCCATTGCTCTTTGCTAACAGACATAAGACAAGTTACCTTCTGATTCTTAAGATCTTGAAGATCAATCTTGTAAATGTTTTTCTTTCTATTGCTTGTAAATAGGATTGAGCCATCCTTCTGACTTACAGCTTTGCAAGACTTTTGATTGAATATTATGTTATAACCATAGTCATTTAATTGACTTATAGACAATAAGTTATGAGCTAATCCATCTACAAGAAGTACATTAGTTATGGAAGGAGAGTTACCAATACTTATGGTTCCTGAGCCAATTATCTCGCCATTCTGATCTCCTCCAAACTTGACTTCACAAGCAGACTTAAGCACCAGGTCTTGGAACATAGACCTTTTTCCCGTCATGTGCCGCGAGCACCCAGAGTCCAGGTACCATGACATGTTTTGCTTTGTCTTCTTTGCTGCCAAGGATATCTGCAACAGAAATTATCTTCTCCTTAGGTACCCACATTTTCTTGGGTCCTTTCTTGTTAGTTCTCCTCATGTTCTAATTGAACTTGAGTTTAGCATGATAAACAACAGGAGGTACAACATGATATTCCTTAGTTTGAGCAAAATGATATTTTCTATTTTGTGTCACATGCTTCTTAGTGTGTGTAATGTGAAAACTCTTAGCATGTGATGTGAGCCTAATATCATGGGAGTGGACATACTTGAACTGATCATACAAGGGCTTGTATGTGATTTTTATATCATCTACAGGTTCAAGTTTGTATGGGGTATCACCCTCATAGCCTATGCCAACTCTCTTGTTTCCACTAACAGCATATATCATAGAGGCAAGTTGACTTCTTCCAATACCTCTAGATAAGAACTTTCTGAAACTCAAATCATATTCCTTGAGAAAATTGTTCAAGCTTGGAATAGACTTTTCTGAACCAGAAGATGACCCAGCATCTTTGGAGAGTTTTAAAACTTTTTCTTTGAGTTCAGAATTTTCTAATTCAAGCTTCTTAGTTTCATATGCAAAGAGCTTGAAGGATAGAAAAACACTTAGAAAGGGGGGTTTGAATAAGTGTACTTTAAAAACTCTTAAGATAAAAACAATTGCACAATGATTTTTATCCTGGTTCGATGTTAACGAAACTGCTCCAGTCCACCCCCTTAGAGTGATTTACCTCACCTGAGGATTTAATCCACTAATCAATCTTGATTACAATGGTTTTCCACTTAGATACCCTCTAAGTCTTCTAGAGTATTCTGATCACAACCGGATCACTCTAGGAACACAATGCTTATATACCCTCTAAGACTTTCTAGAGAATCCGATCACAACTTGATCTCCTCTAGTTCTTTACAAATGAATGTAAACAAATTCTTACAAGAGTTATAAAATGCTTCTTAAAAAGCTATAATCACAACTGTGATATTTCTCTTAAGTTTAAGCTTAATCTCACTAAGATATTACAACAGTAATGAAGTGAGGTTGAAGATGAAGTTAGAGAGCTTTTGAATTTGACAGCAATTCTGTATGTTTGCGCAAAGTGTTGTATTTAGCTTCTCATCAGAACTTCTATTTATAGGCGTTTGAGAAGATGACCGTTGGGAGCATTTAATGCGTTGCGTGATCCGTACAACACTGCATTTAATGTTTCACTCTTTTGTCAACTACCTCGAGTCTTGCTTTTCCTGCTTTAACTGACTTTGCCTTTAATAGCTTCTAACGTTCCTTTTGTCAGTCATCGTAGCCTGCCATCTTGTACTTGCTTCTGATCTGATCTTTGTAGATACAACGTTTGAATATATCAGAGTTATAACAGCTTGGTGCAGAGCATCTTCTTGTCTTCTGACCTTGAAGTGCTTCTAGCGTGATACCATGAGAACTTCAGTGCTTCTGCTTCGATCTCAAGTTCTTCTGATGCTTCAATAGACCATGTTCTGATTCTGCTTGACCATCTTCTGATGTCTTGCCAGAGCATGTTCTGATGTTGCATGCTGAACCTTCTGAGTCAGTGCTTCTTGCGCTGATTTTGTCCATACTCTTTATATATTTCCTGAAATGGAAATTGCATAGGATTAGAGTACCACATTGTCTCAAGCAAAATTCATATACATTGTTATCATCAAAACTAAGAATATTGATCAGAACAATTCTTGTTCTTATAATCTCCCCTTTTTTGATGATGACAAAAACATATATAAATGATATGAATTTGCAATCAGAATATCAGACGGCTAAAGACAATTACACACTTATAGCATAAGCATATAAACATAGTGTGTGAATATGTCTCCCCCTGAGATTAACAATCTCCCCCTGATATGAATAATCTCCCCCTAAAATAAATACTGGAAGAAATTTATAAACAAAGGACTTCCCTGAGTATTTTCCATTTCAATTGAGACGTTCACATATGCCTAGAACTTCAGAACATTCAGAGCTTCTGTTTCTTGCTTCCATAGGACAGCTTCAGAGCTTTGAATTTCTTCTAGGATCATTGCATGCTTGATTGTATCAGAACATTCTTGAATGTACCAGAGCATCATCAGAGCATCTTTACATCCTGAAATGTTTAAGAACAAACTAGACAATAAAAGTCAGAACATGAACGAATCAGAACATAAGATATGTATCAGAACATATAGTATGTATCAGAACACATAAAATGCATCAGAACGTATAAGGGATAAGAATGTGTTAGAGCATATTCTGCCATGAGAATATCAAAACATTCTTCCTTCTTGCTTCTAATCTTGAAGCTTCACAGTGCTAAGCTTGCTTCAAATTCCATGAGCATGTTTCTATATAGAATTACTTTTCCCCATGTCTTTGCTTCTCATGTTGAGCTTTTTTAGAATGTACTCAATCCTGCAAAAATCTCAAAGACATAGAACTTGCAAAATTTTTTAGAAATGTGGAGACTTACTCCCAGCAACTGATATAGTTAATCAAATCATTTATCACATTTTCTCCCCCTTTTTGTCATAACATCAAAAAGCATAAAAGATTCAGATGAAAAACAAACAAAATGAGAGAAGATAAAGATTCATTGATTGATCAAAACATATCAGAAGATACAGAAGATGCAAGAAAAACAGATGCAAAAACAAAATAAACAACAAAGACCAAAGGACTACGACTAGCCTAACTTAGAAATTAATCTGGCCAGAAGGTCTTGAATCTTAGAGATACTTTCAGACTGCTTCTTTATGAAGGATCTGAATTCCTCATGTGCTTCATCATGCTTATCCAGGTGAGAAGCTATAACATCTTGATTGTGTTGAAGGGCCTTGATAGCGTTCACCAGAACTGAGGGTTCAACAGAAGAAGATGCACAATTATCGTTCAGAGGGATAGCATGTCCAGCAGCAGCATCCAATGTGAGAACATCTTATTGATTTTCCTGAAAATGACTTTTCTCAGAAGGATGATTCTCAGCATCTTCCATCTCAACATCAGCTTCTGACACAAAAGCATCTTCAGCATATTCTGGATCAGGGATCTCAGAATCTTCATTCTCTAGAGCTTGAAGAATCTCAGCCAGATTCTTTGGAGGAATGGGAGAAGCAACTTCTGAAGGGTAGACAACTTCGGGAATGACCATGTTAGGGGCCTTCTTAGAAGGATTCTCCCTTAGCCAGTTGAATAACCACTGGAAATATCTAGTCAGAACAGGATACTTTGGCTTCTAAACAACCATAGTCAGGCATGGTTCATCTTCCAACTCATCCACAAACTTCTTCTCCTAAAGAGATCTCCAATTTCTGATAGGATGATAGTACTTACCATCATCAAGATCCAAGCAGTAACCAGAAGATCCAAATGCTTCAGCAACACATCTCTTCTGGATGTTCAGTGCATCATTCTGAAAATCCTTTCTAAAGCAATTCCATAAGCCTCGAGTAGCTACATGATCCAGCTTGGAGTCATGAGCAGCTCTCAAAATTTCCATCATGTTTCTGAACTTTATATTGAACAAAGCAAGGTCAATAGGAATGGTGGGTTCAGGAGGGTTAAAGGTGAAGCGATAGTCAGGGTACAGAAGGGAGTAAGGGTTGGATTTTCTGGATGGTAAAGAATGGTTTAAAGAAGGTGGAGATTCTATGGTGAGGGTAGATGAAGATGGAATATCAGAAGTTGTTGGGGGAAAGGCATTTAGTGGTTGGGGATTGAGGATAAGAGTAGAGGGAGGTGGATGGAAGGTGTTTGGGATAGAGAAAGAGTTATGGGGTTCAGAAGGAGGAGGCTTTTTCTGAGAGGAACTAGCAGCTCTTAAAGCACGGAAAGATTCCCTGATGCGCTTCCCTTGAAATTCTTTGGAATTTACCTTGAAAGGATCATAAGTGAAATTCTGCTTCTTAGCTTGCATAGCTTCTTCTTCTGAAGCTTTTATCTTCAATCTTGCTTCTTTCTTCTTCTGTTCTTTTCAACATCCTTCTCACCATCTGCTTTCTTAGACTTTCTCTTCTTCTTCTTTTTCTCAGAAGCTTCTTGTTCTATATTTTCAACTAAAACATCTTGATTATCTTCAGCAACAACTTCTTGATCTTCTTCAACTTCAGCTTCTTCCAAAACAACATTCTCATCACCTTCTACTACTTCTTCTTCTTGAATTTCCTTCTCCTTGATGACAGAAGGACGATCAAACTTGCGCCTTGTCATTCTTTCTTTGTTGACAACAACTTCTTGAGCAGCTTCTGAAACATCTTTTGAGACTGCAGGCCTGGAGGTAAAGACTTTCTTACGACTGACTCCAACAGGAGTATCATTGGCACCATCTTTCTTGAGAGTGTTAAGATATTGAACCTTAACTTCTGGCAGCTCACTTCTGAAAAACGTTTCGAACTCAGCAAGAACAGGACTTCTTCTGCTTCTTTCCCCAGGGAGAGGTTGAGGAACGTTTCTAACAGCTTGAATGAGATTCATCTTTCTCAAGGTGTTGGCGTTCAAGAAACTTCCTGTAGCAATAACAGGATCCTTGACAATTCCTTGGGTTTCCAAGTCTTCAATAGTCTTGGTATGAACCAGAAGATTGCTAATAATTCTTCCAAAAGGAATAATATTTCTTTTCTTCATTCTGAACACATTTCTGGAGTCCTTTACAGCACGCCACATATGATTGAAAATGATGTAAATGATATCAACCTTCTTCTGAGTACCAATGCAATACAGAATGTATTGTTGCTCTTTGTTGACAAAGTTAGGAGAATGGGTTGCTTTTCTGTGATAGAAACCCCCTTGAAGAATCTTGGTCCAGACTTTGTAAATGACCTTCATATCTTTGACATCTTTTGTTTTCTTCACATCTGTGTATAGTTCAGTCAGAACAGTATCCCAATCCGTTCTTTGATCAGATTCAAAGACACCAACAGGGTTTCTCAAATCGAACATCATTCTCAGTATATTCTCAGCGATGACAACCATTCTTCCATGAAAAAAAGATATAATTGCTTTAGGAGAAACAACAGCATGAACCCAAAATTCTTTTACCAGTTCTGGATAAACTAGTCCACAAAACTCAGAAAACAATGAAGTCCATCCTTGAAAGAGCATGTTATTCTTGAGACGGAACTCATGTTCTTCCAGACTGTTGAAATCAACAATTAACTCACAAATCACTTCTAACTCATTCCTCGGAATCGAGGAAGTGATTACCGAAACAATCTGTTGTTCTTCTCCTTGATGATGTTGCTTAGAAGAGGAACCAACGACTTGCAATGAGGAAGCAGCCATTTGAGCACAACTGAGATTATTGGATTTCTTCCTGGGTTTGTGTTTAGGGTTAGAAAAAGGGAGAACAAGTTACATAAATGCATGCAAGAAGAGAGAGAATGAGAGCGAAAACAAATAAATGTTATGATTTGAAATGAATATATAGAGGTGAATATGAAAAAGAATGTAATTAATTTAAGAGAATGAACAGTTACAGAATTAATTGAAATCAAATGCATTAAATGATGAGTGACGTGAGGTGAGAGAACGTGATATTTGAAATGATTCGCACAGTTACCTAGGGCGGCGTCCCATCAGTTTCACGTATGCTTTTACCTATCGTGTGAACACGTGTTCACCATCAGAAAGCGCTTGGTGAGAGCTGTTTTACATTGAATTTGCTTCTGATGAAAGGTAGAACTTCTCATCTTCTGATTCTGATCAAATATTTTGACTACCATTCTTTATAAAATATCTAGTTCTGATAGGATCATCCTTCTTTCCAAGAATGACATCTTCTGAGTGAGCATATGTGAGTCTAGAAGATCTTCTGACTTTTGGCTCTTCAGAAATTCTGAGATTCTCTAAAGATGCAACAACTTGATCTTTTGATCCTTTGCTTCTGAGATCTTCAGCTTTTGATACTTTGCTTCTTGGTTCTTCAGCTTCTGAGATTGAGATATCTATATCTGCAAAATTCTCAAACTGCTTTGGCTTTTCAAGACCAAGCTTATCATCAAATCTGATATTGATTGATTCTTTTACAACCAATGTTTCAGTATTGTATACTCTGTAGCCTTTAGAGCGTTCAGAATATCCAAGAAGGAAACACTTATGTGCCTTAGGATCAAACTTACCAAGATGATCTTTAGTATTTAGAATGAAACAGACACATCCAAAAGGATGAAAATATGAAGTGTTGGGCTTTCTGTTCTTCCACAATTCATAAGGATTCTTATTTAGAATAGGTCTTATAGAGATTCTATTCTGAGTATAACATGCAGTATTTATTGCTTCTGCCCAGAAATGCTTAGCCATATTGGTTTCATTGATCATGGTTCTAGCCATTTCTTGTAGAGTCCTATTTTATCGCTCTACAACTCCATTTTGCTGTGGAGTTCTAAGGCAAAAGAAATCATGGGCAATACCATTTTCTTTGAAGAACTCCTCAAAGAATCTGTTCTCAAATTCGCCACCATGATCACTTCTGACCTTTATGATTTTGCACTCCTTCTCAGATTGAATCTGAGTGCAGAATTCAAAGAACACTAAATGAGACTCATCCTTGTGTTTTAAGAACTTTACCCATGTCCAGCGGCTATAATCATCTACGATGACTAATCCATATTTCTTCCCTCTGACATATGCTGTTTTGACTGGTCCAAACATATCAATGTGCAGAAGTTCTAGCGGCCTAGAGGAAGAGACAACATTCTTAGATTTGAATACAGGTTTGGAGAACTTGCCCTTCTGACATGCTTCGCAAAGAGCATCTGATTTGTATTTCAGATTTGGGAATCCTCTGACCAGATTTAGTTTGTTAATCTGAGAAATCTTTCTCAAACTAGCATGGCCTAATCTTTTGTGCCAGACCCATTGCTCATCACTAGCAGACATAAGGCAAGTCACCTTCTGCTTCTCAAGATCAAAAAGATCAATCTTATAAATGTTGTTCTTTCTCTTGCCTGTAAATAGGATTGAGCTATCCTTCTGACTTACAACCTTGCAAGACTTTTGATTGAAGATTATGTCATAACCATAGTCACTTAATTGACTTATGGATAATAAGTTATGCGCTAATCCTTCTACAAGAAGTACATTAGATATGGAAGGAAAGTTACCAATACTTATGGTTCCAGAGCTAATAATCGTGCCCTTCTGATCTCCTCCAAACTTGACTTCTTCAACGGACTTAAGCACCAGGTCTTGGAACATAGACCTTTTTCCCGTCATGTGTTGCGAGCACCCAGAGTCCAGGTACCATGACATGTTGTGCTTTGTCTTCTTTGCTGCCAAGGATATCTGCAACAGAAACTATCTTCTCCTTAGGTACCCACAACTTCTTGGGTCCTTTCTTGTTAGTTTTCCTCAAGTTCTGATTGAACTTGGGTTTAGCATAATAAACAACAGGAGATACAGCATGATATTCCTTAGGTTTAGCAGCATGATATTTTTTAGGTTGTGTCACATGCTTCTTAGTGTGTGTAACATGAAAGCTTTGGTATGTGAAGTGAGCCTAATATCATGTGAGTGGCCATACTTGAACTGATCATACAATGGCTTGTATGTGATTTTCATATCATCTACAGGTTCAAATTTATGTGGGGTATCACCCTCATAGCCAATGCCAACTCTTTTGTTTCCAGAAACACCATATATCATAGAAGAAAGATGACTTTTGCCAATACTTCTAGATAAGAACTTTCTAAAGCTCGAGTCATATTCTTTCAGAATAAGATTGAGACTAGGAATGGATTTTTCTGAGTCAGAAGGAGATCCAATATCTTTGGATAATTTTAAAACTTTTTCCTTCAGTTCAGAATTTTCCACTTCCAGCTTCTTAGTTTCAGAATCAAATAGCTTTTTCAGCTTTTTGTATTTGATACTAAGATGAGCCTTGAGTTCTAGAAGTTTTGTTAAACTTGAAACTAACTCTTCTCTAGATAGTTCAAAAAATACCTCTTCAGAATCTGATTCTGATGTGGATTCTGATCCATCATCAGCTGTGGCCATCAGTGCAATGTTTGCCTGCTCGCCTTCAGAGTCTGATTCTGATTCTGAATCTGAATCATGCCACGTTGACATAAGACCTTTCTTCTTATGAAACTTCTTCTTAGGATTCTCCTTCTGAAGTTTTGACACTCATTCTTGTAGTGACCAGGCTCATTGCATTCATAGCATGTGACCTTCTTCTTGTCAGATCTTCTGCTTCCAGAAGATTCTCCCCGTTCAAGCTTCTTAGAACTTTTGAAGTTCTTGAACTTCCTATGATTGCTCTTCCAGAGTTGGTTTACCCTTCTGGAGATCATGGACAGTTCATCTTCTTCTTCTGATTCTGATTCTTCAGAATCTTCTTCTTCAGCCTGAAAAGCGTTAGTGCATTTTTTATAATTAGATTTTAATGCAATAGACTTACCTTTCTTCTGAGGTTCATTAGCATTCAGCTCTATTTCATGACTCCTCAGGGCGTTGATCAGCTCTTCCAAAGAGACTTCATTCAGATCCTTTGCTATCTTGAATGCAATCACCATTGGGCCCCATCTTCTGGGCAAGCTTCTGATGATCTTCTTGACATGATCAGCTTTAGCGTATCCCTTGTCAAGAACTCTTAATCCAGCAGTTAGCGTTTGAAATCTTGAGTACATTTTCTTAATGTTTTCATCATCCTCCATCTTGAAGGCTTCATATTTTTGGATCAAAGCAAGAGCTTTAGTCTCCTTGACTTGGGCATTTCCTTCATGAGTCATTTTCAATGATTCATATATGTTATAGGCAGTTTCCCTGTTAGATATCTTCTCATATTCAGCATGAGAGATAGCATTCAGCAAAACAGTCCTACACTTGTGATGATTTTTGAATTCTTTCTTTTGATCATCACTCATTTCTTATCTTGTAAGCTTTACTCCTCTAGCTTTCACTGGATGTTTGTAACCATCCACCAGAAGATCCCATAAGTCACCATCTAAACCAAGAAAGTAACTTTCAAGTTTATCTTTCCAATATTCAAAGTTTTCACCATCGAATACTGGTGGTCTAGTGTAACCATTGTTACCATTTCCATTGTGTTGCTCAGAAGAGCCAGTTGTAGATGCAAGTGGTGGAGTTTCAACCATCTTGACTTAGCGTTTTTCTCTTCCTGAATCTTTTCTAAACATGGTTAAGTGCTTGCACCTTAGAACCGGCGCTTTGATGCCAATTGAAGGATAGAAAAACACTTAGAAAGGGGAGGTTTAAATAAGTGTACTTTAAAAACTCTTAAGATAAAAACAATTGCACAATGATTTTTATCCTGGTTCGTTGTTAACGAAACTACTCCAGTCCACCCCTTAGAGTGATTTACCTCACCTGAGCATTTAATCCACTAATCAATCTTGATTACAATGGTTTTCCACTTAGATACCCTCTAAGTCTTCTAGAGTATTCTGATCACAACCTGATCACTCTAGGAACACAATGCTTAGATACCCTCTAAGAATTTCTAGAGAATCCGATCACAACTTGATCTCCTCTAGTTCTTTACAAATGAATGTAAACAAATTTTTACAAGAGTTATACAATGCTTCTTAAAAATCTATAATCACAACTTTGATATTTCTTTTAAGTTTAAGCTTAATCTCACTAAGATATTACAACAGTAATGAAGTGAGGTTGAAGATGAAGTTTGAGAGCTTTTGAATTTGACAGCGTTTCTGTATGTTTGCGCAAAGTGTTGTATTCAGCTTCTCATCAGAACTTCTATTTATAGGCGTTTGAGAAGATGACCGTTGGGAGCATTCAATGCGTTGCGTGATCCATACAACATTGCATTTAATGTTTCACTCTTTTGTCAACTACCTCGAGCCTTGCTTTTCCTGCTTTAACTGACTTTGCCTTTAATAGCTTCTAACGTTCCTTTTGTCAGTCAGCGTAGCCTGCCATCTTGTACTTGCTTCTGATCTGATCTTTGTAGATATAACATTTGAATATATCAGAGTCATAACGGCTTGGTGTAGAGCATCTTCTTGTCTTATGACCTTGAAGTGCTTCTAGCGTGATACCATGAGAACTTCAGTGCTTCTGCTTCTGATCTCAAGTTCTTCTGATGCTTCAATAGACCATGTTCTGATTCTGCTTGACCATCTTTTGATGTCTTGCTAGAGCATGTTCTGATGTTGCATGCTGAACCTTCTGAGTCAGTGCTTCTTGCGCTGATTTTGTGCATACTCTTTATATATATCCTGAAATGGAAATTGCATAGGATTAGAGTACCACATTGTCTCAAGCAAAATTCGTATACGTTGTTATCATCAAAACTAAGAATATTGATCAGAACAATTCTTGTTCTAACAGAGCTTTCTCAGAAAATACCTCTTCAGAGTCTGAGTCTGATTCTGATGTAGATTCTGATCCATCATCAATAGTGGCCATGAGCGTAATGTTTGCCTGCTCATCTTCAGAGTATGATTCCGATTCTGATGAATCTGAATCGTCCCAAGTTGCCATAAGGCCTTTCTTCTTTTGAAACTTTTTCTTGGGTTTCTCCCTATGAAGCTTTGGACACTCACTCTTGTAATGACCTGGCTCCTTGCATTCAAAGCACGTGACATTCTTTTTGTCAGATCTTCTGATTCCAAAAGATTCTCCTCTTTCAGGCTTTTTGGAACTTCTGAAGTTCTTGAACTTCCTTTGTTTTCTCTTCCAGAGTTGGTTTACCCTTCTAGAGATCACAGACAATTCATCATCTTCTTCTTATTCTGACTCTTCAGAATCTTCTTCTTCAGCCTGAAAAGCGTTAGTGCATTTTTTATTCAAAGATTTTAACGCAATGGACTTACCTTTCTTTTGGGGTTCATTAGCATCCAGCTCTATTTCATGACTCCTCAAAGCGCTGATCAGCTCTTCCAAAGAGACTTCATTCAGATTCTTTCTTATCTTGAATGTAGTTACCATTGGGCCTCATATTTTGGGAAAGCTTCTGATGATCTTCTTGACATGATCAACCTTTGTATATCCCTTGTCAAGCACTCTTAATCTAGCAGTTAGAGTTTGAAATCTTGAGAACATTGTTTCAATGTTTTCATCATCCTCCATCTTGAAGGCTTCATACTTCTGGATTAAAGCAAGAGCTTTAGTCACCTTGACTTGGGCATTTCCTTCGTGAGTCATCTTCAAGGATTCAAAGATGTCATGGGCAGTTTCTCTGTTTGATATATTCTCATATTCAGCATGAGAAATAGCATTAAGCAGAATAGTCCTAGACTTGTGATGATTTTTGAATTGTTTCTTTTGATCATCACTCATTTCTTGTCTTGACATCTTTGCTCCACTAGTATTTACTGGATGTTTGTAACCATCCACAAGCAAGTCCCACTCATTTCCAATCTATCTTTCCAGTATTCAAAATTTTCACCATCAAATACTGGTGGTCTAGAATATCCATTTCCATTTCCATTGTTGTGTTGATCATTTGAAGTAGATGTAGAAGTGGATGTAACAATATCAGCCATAGCGTTTTTCTCTTCCTGAATCTTTTTCTAACACGGTTAAGTGCTTGCACCTAGAACAGGCGCTCTGATGCCAATTTAAGGATAGAAAAACACTTAGAAAGGGGGGGTTTGAATAAGTGTGACTTTAAAAACTCTTAAGATTAACACAATTATTTTTATCCTGATTCGTTGTTAACGAAACTACTCCAGTCCACCCCCTTCGAGTGATTTACCTCAACTGAGGATTTAATCCACTAATCAATCTTGATTACAATGGTTATCCACTTAGAAACACTCTAAGTCTTCTAGAGTATACTGATCACACCTTGATCACTCTAGGAAATCACCACTTAGAAACTTCTAAGTCTTCTAGAGTCTACTGATCACACTGATCACTCCAGGAACCTTTTACAAATCAATGTAAAATAAATGTTTACAAGAGTATTCAAATGCTTCTTAGAAAGCTATAAACAAAACTTTGATATTTCTGTTAAGTTCTAAGCTTAACTCTCACTAAAATATTACAAGTGAAGTGAGGTTGAAGATGAAGTTCGTGAGTAATGAACTCAGCAGTGTTTTAGTATATTGCAAGAGTTGTTCATTTTGCTTCTGATCAGATGTTTGTAGATACAACCATTGGGAGCATTTAATGCGTTGCATGTTCCGTACAGCTCTGCATTTAATATTTCACTCTTTTCTCAACTACCTCGAGCCTTGCTTTTGCTGCTTTTACTGACTTTGCCTTTTGTAGCTTCTATTGTTCCTTTTGTCAGTCAGCGTAGCCTGTCATCTTGTACTTGCTTCTGATTCTGATGTTTGTAGATACAACGTTTGAGTAATCAGAGTCAAACAGCTTGGTGCAGAGCATCTTCTTGTCTTCTGACTTTGAAGTGCTTGAGCGTGATACCATAAGAACTTCAGTGCTTCTACTTCTGATCTCATGTTCTTCTGATGCTTCATAGACAATGTTCTGATTCTGCTTGACCATCTTCTGATGTCTTGCGAGAGCATGTTTTGATGTTACAATCTTGAACCTTCTGAGTCAGTGCTTCTAGTGCTGAATTGTGCACACTCTTTATATATTTTCTGAAATGGAAAATGTAAAGGATTAGAGTACCACATTATCTTATACAAAATTCATATACATTGTTATCATCAAAACAAGAATATTGATCAGAACAAATCTTGTTCTAACAAGTGAGTCCACATATCCTATGGGTCCACTCGGCTCTACAGGGTACATGCAACCAAAACCGAATCCACCATTGATCTGGGGTTTATCCTCATATCCGGTACAAGCACGGAGCAAACAAGTGGTTCATCCACCTTAGGATTCATCATATTGTAAGCATACTAATAATGCAAAGAAACACATATGTAGACTCATACTCATGTACGGGGAATCTAAAAGTAGTAACAACCGGTCTACCTAGGCTGCACCACACACCCTCGGTGAGTAACCAACTGTCTCCAAAGAGACTCGCACAAAACCATCGCTAGGTAAAACGGATGCATCCTACATGGAGTCCATCCGTGACGAGTTACAACTATGACATTACCTATGTAGCGTTATGGTCCCGTCATCACCCATACGCAATATGGTTTCCGCAAGTGCGAAGACGTCTAATTGACTGCACAAGCCCACCGGGCGAAAGCCTAATGATGTATCATACGTGGCATCATTAGAGGAGAGTTACTTAGTGCATCTCCTAATTTGCATCACTAATATAATATACCAATCACGCCAAGTTTGTACCGCCAAGTGAGACACGCCTCGAAGACTCTCACAAGCACACTGCAATGGTAGCTCAGGTGTGTGAGTCGTACCAAGAATACCGATATGTATCGCCAAGTGGGAGACACCGTTTATAGGACCTTGTCGCCCTCGGTTTTTTACCATACCTCTCGTGAGAGATATACGAACTGACTCTTCTTTTGCTTTTGTGTTTTTGAAAATCAGAGAGTCGCCACCGACTTTTATTTTATCCAATTAAGGAAAGGTTTATAAAAGAAACAGAAAAAAGACCTTTAAGAGATTTTGGGTAAGGGGGTAGGTTATACAAAGGGAAGGTGTTAGCACCCTTTGTATCCATGGTTATCGATGGGCTCTTAATTGCTTAGCTCACTTGTTTTGAATCATTTGTATTGCCTTGAAATGCTTGTATGTGGTTTTAAAATACCTTTGTAAATTAACTTTGTAATGATCCTTGTGCGGATGTATACAAAGTGTTTTACCTTTCGAAAGATGTTTTTGAAAAAAGAATGTTAACTTCGTAATGATCCTTGTTTGGATATATACCAAGTATTGTCTTTTTTGAAAGTTTTATTTTGAAAAACAATGATATATGAGACATTTGTTGTTTTGATTTGAGCAAGCAATTAGGAGATCTACCCTAAGTTTATAAGGTCTTTTCCTATTTCCTTTAGAAAATTCTCCTTTTACCGGATGTAAACAAAAGTTTGATTTTGCATTTGAAACAGTAGAATTTGATTTTGAAATGAGTAACAGAGGGATTACCCTAAGAGGTGCAAGTGTGATTGTGTTTTGATTCAAATATTTTTATCTTTGAAGTTAGTGATCTAACGCTTAAGTTTTTATCTTTGACATACACGCAGTTTTATATGTACAGAAATTAAAATGCGGAATGTAAAATGCGGAAAGTAAATCTACGCTATTACATCGATGGTGCGAGAAATGTAAACTACGATATTTACATGATTTTGACAACCTATACACTTTATCTAGGAATTTAAATTGCAATAAGATAAAAGAAATATTTTTGGATTTTTTGTATGGTTGATTTTGACAACCTAAAAATCAAGTTTAAAATATGTTCACATTGATTGTTAATTAATTTTAAAATAAAACTAATTTTTTTTATTTTTTGAAGTTGTTTTTGAAATCATTAAGTTAAATAACATATAATTATGCAAATAATTAAAACTTAAAGAGAAAATTATTCTAAATATGTACAAAATTAGTCTATAATATGTAAACTAAATTTAATAAAAAAGAACAAATTTTTTCTGATTTTTTGATTGGTTGAAATAATTAAAAAGCAAATATATAAATATATACTAATTAATTAAACAAAATATTTTAATTATTAAGAAAAATAAAATATTTTTATGTCAAAAAATAATAGATTATTTTATAAGCTTAAAAATATTTTTATTCTATTTTTTTGATTTTTTAAACTATTTTAAATTAATTTTGTAAAGAAAATAAAATAAAATGGAAAATATATAATTAATAATCTAGTGTGGTTGATAGGAAGGTCTATGGTAAGGATGAGCATATCATGAGCGTTGGATTGAGTGACAAGTTGATCTGATGGTGACTGGATTGAAGGCACATGGCACGTACAGGACCTGCAAGGCATAGGATCAGAAATTTTAAATTAAAAAAACGCGCGCGCGCTGGCCACTCAGGTGAGGACACCTCATCATCTTCAACCTCTCGCCACAACTTTTAACAGCGTTTTTGCCAAAAAACGCTGTAATAGGTGAGCTCAAACCTGCAAAATAGCGAATAGGGGTAAACTCATGCAAAAATCTTTCGCGACCTATGCAATCAACTAGCCTTGATCCACTGAGTTCAAATATGCCATTAGTTTTGTCTAATTTTGCCTCTAGCTAAAAACCCCAAAATAGAGTTCAAGAACCCTAAAATGGTATCTTCATGGATACGTGACCAAACTTCAATTAACTATCCAGAAACGATCAGAACAATAAACCAAACTCAAATATATGATTACATCGTGTTAAATATGCATGTATGATTATATTTTGGTAGGTTTATGTTTGAGCAAACCGTGAGCTTTAGATGCGTGTTTTTTGAGGTTTTGCTTGCTGAAAACGATTGGGATAGATTCAGGGATGTTTGAGGAACGTGTTTGAGTATTTAGTTTGGGATGAATTGAGCTTAAAATTAAAATTCGAATTTCAATTTTTTCCAATATTTCAAGTTGTTTACAAGAGTGATACAAGCAAGAGTATGGTTCTGATTTTGTGTCTCTTGATTAATGAAGTGATCTACTTCATTTATAGGCCATATAAGTACTTAAAAACTAAGCTACCAAGCATTGATGTTTCTTTGAATCTTTGAATTTTATAATAGATAAAGCTTTGAATTCAAGCAACCATGGTTTGATTTTCTTCACCCTCTTGCTCTAGGCCTGCTGTACCTTCATGCTGCAGAGCTTTGAATGATTCTTGGTGACTCATGCTTAAGATCAAAGCTACATAACATTATCCTTCACCATTTCTTTTTTCAATTTAATTTTAAATGAAATAAAATTAAACCAAAAAAAGAAATAAAATGTTATGGGCCTTAGGTTGGTCGTGGGAGGCCCTTAGCATTGTTAGAAGCATGTTTGGATCATGGAAACTTGGCCCCTTTTGAAAAAAAAAACACTTTTGATCAATGTTGATTTCATGCATTTTCCCAAAAAATAGCCAACTTCAACAAGGCATAAATCCCTCAATTTTTATCATATGAAGGAGTTCTTGTACTTTTTAGAAACCTCAAGATGTCCTCTACAAGCCACTTTGGGAACTTTTTTTCATTTGGAGAAGTTATCTTGATGTTATGGCTCTTAACAAAAAAACACTTTTTGTTGACTTTGAAAATGACCTGTAATGTCTGAGCTCATATTTTTCAAATGGTGAATCCAACGACCATGGTACCAATTGCATTTTAAAGATAATTGAATTTCCTTCAAAAAAAACTTTGGTTGGAATTTTATGAATGAACGAGGAGAGAGTTATGGCCGGTCAAAGTTCAGTTGACTTTTTAGGAGAAAACCCTAATTTTGAAACTTAGGGTTTTGTTGATTTTTGATCTTTCCTTGATGAATTATGATCAACCAATGATCAAATGATTAATCTTTTGACAAAATATGGATGTTGAGAAATAATTTCATTTTTGACTGTTTGTTGACTTTTCGGTCAAACTGGTCGTCTGTTGACTGTTTGAGTTGTTGACTGTGCGTCTGAGCGAATTGAAATTTGAAAATTTGTATGGTGGTACTTTGAGATATATGGAGGTCCATGAAATCCATTTGGGGTCTAAAAAAACTTGTTCTCCTGAAAAAACAAAAACCCTAGTTAGGGACTGTTCGCGTAGGAGACAATTAAGCGTACCTGGTTTTTGTGCAGTGCCGAGTCTCTGCTAATCATGTGATATTCAGAAGACTTCTAGAACAAAAATCTTGGAATTTTGAAATGCAAAAGATTGATTTGATTGATGGTACAAAACA
The DNA here is from genome assembly GCF_029867415.1 of Vicia villosa. NCBI lineage: Eukaryota > Viridiplantae > Streptophyta > Magnoliopsida > Fabales > Fabaceae > Vicia > Vicia villosa. The sequence continues at coordinate 96,235,402 of NC_081182.1, forward strand.
CGGAGAATTGCACTGTCAGCGGGTTTGACTGTCAACTGACTGTTCAGGCATTAACGTAGCAGTTAAAGTGAAAATCCAACAGTCAAAGTTAATTTTTTTCTTTTTGTTTTTTGTTGTGTTAATGGTGAAAATATATTTACGTGAGTTTCTAGAAAAACACAGACATAATAAATAAATAATATATACTGTACGCGAACGAAATTATCGATAATAACCCTGAAAAATATTTAATGCACATAAAAATAAATATTTAACTGGCAGAAAACACACAAAATATTATCTGGTTAATTAAACTACAGTACGACAAATAGTACGACATTTAATACTGACAGTACAAATATTACATAATATAATGAACAGTACGACGAATAAACGGTACATTATTTGAAAACAAAAAATACGACAAACTTTAAAAATGACGATTAATAACCCATGCTATAAATAATAACATATAGATGATTGGGAGTGTAAACAACCCAGGTCCGCATTTTTCAGGACTATGCAGACAGAAAAAGGACATGATTACCACCACAACGGTGATGACCATAAGAAAACACGTATCCATCCGCTTCGCCATTTTTGCCGGGGAAGAAGAGAGAATGAATATGAAGTAGAAATTTGAGAGATGAGTAGAAATTTGATGTGAGAATTTATGGAAACAATGAGAGGTATTTATAGAGTGAAAAGAAGGATAGAGACGTTGGGGGGAATGAAGTGATTCCGTACAAAAAAGGAAAATTTGAGTGGTAGTAGGATTTGAAAGAAAGTGTATGGTAGGGTTTGAAAAGAGAGATATATAGAATAAAGTTAAGATTTGATTTTGAAAGAAAGAGATTTGAAAAGAAAGGAAAAGATTTTGAAAATAATAGAATATAGTACAAAAATTAGTGGGAAACAAAAATTAATAATAATTTACTCTTTACCAGTACAGTCTGAATCCCCGGACTTTGCGCTTGCAAAAAATTTAATTCTGTACCAATTGCGTCAGTACTAGTTATTTGCAAATAAATCTCAAATAAACAGCGTGTGTGAAGTGATAAACAGTAATTGGCGTTTGTGTAAGAATAAATTCAACAGCGAGCCAAAGTACCGTATAATAAAAAATTCTAAAAACCGAGTATTCATAAAATCAGGATATTTATGGAATAAAATCCAAGATTATACGAAACTCCCAATTTTTAGACAGAAGTCTGTTGCCTTCTTTTTGAAAAAAGATGCGGGCAAATTTTGGGGTATAACAGACCTCAAAAGCATATTGCAATGGTACCTTTGGAAACAATTCCATCAACAATGGTGCCTTACCACCTAGTAGTTTGTCCTACTTCTATTCTAGCATACCTCATATCGTACATTCACAATAGTACACACAATCCAAACATTTAACCCGAACAAACGAAAGAAAACAATTCATTGATCATCCATGGTACTATATGTATCATACAAGCATACATAATTCTTAACCATAATCATACTTGCATTTCCATTATCATACCTTACATATGTACATTCTATCTCATAAAGCATTAGTCAAGCACACTAAGATAGTCACATATCCTAGATAAAATGTATCATTGACATGTGTTCATACACATACATAATTATGTAAGAACCAATCAGGATTATACTTAGCATTTAGCTCTCACACAACTCTTAGGCAGCCTGTATCAATTGAGGAGGAGTTTGATTCCTATCATGGAACGAAACTGCACTCAAGGGAAGCTGATATAAAATTCTGCACAGTAGAGCTCGCTTAGCGGGCCCCTAGTGCGCTTTCCCAGGCGCAAAACAGAAAGCTTCGCTTTCGAAATCTCGCTTAGCGGGCTCGCGATTTCTACAATTCACTAACATACCTCTCTTAACGGCCCGAGCTCACTTAGGGAGATCGCGGTTATGCAGAAAAAATGCAGAACGCACCAGTTCTACAAAGGGGTACTCTTACCCTTTCAAACCACCTGCATGTAGAGATTATTGGCACATACAATACGTTGTTATCACATACTACCAGCAATTAACACCAAAAACATGTTCGAGCATCAGATTACATTGATTATCACTCAAAATCCCTAAATCCCAAATATACCCAAACAAGTTAAACCCCAAGTTCTATCTATGAACTCACCTTAATTAAGATGTAGAAGCTAGAATCGAGCAAGAGAGACACAAAATCAAGGTTTGGAGGTTTTCTTGAGTGCATGCAACCTTGAATGGTGAAAATGGATTCTCTCCCTTTCCCTTCTATTTCCACGCTTCCTCCTTTCCTTCCTTCTATTTCCATTTTCTGATTTTTGCAAGGAATAAGAGTGAATAACACTAAACAAGTGCTTAGTCTCATTTAAAGGGTGAAAAGTCTATAATACCCTCTATTACCACTAATTGACTAATGACTCACAACAAGCACCTTAGTGTAATGTGTATTATATTCCTCCAATTTCTATATCAATGCAAATTAATATTATTATTGGATGGATATAACACCGGGTATTACATTCTCCCCCTCTTAAATAGAGTTTGTCCTCGAATTCAAACTTACCAAAACAAGTGAGGGTAGAATTCCCGTATCTCTAATTCAAATTCCCATGTAGCTTCCTTAGGACGCGATTCATCCCACAATACTTTCACAAGGGGTATCTCCTTACTCCATAGTGACTTGCTAGCATGCTCCAAGATACGGAAAGGTTATGGATCAAAAGAAAGATTTGGTTCTACTACGACAGAATCCGGAAGAATAAGATGAAAGCATCAGGCACGAACTTCCGAAGCTGAGATACATGAAACACGTCGTGTAGTCCGGATAGTGAAGGTGTTAAAGCTAGCTGGTAGGCCACTTCACCTACACGACTCACGATTTGATAAGGTCCCACGTATCTTGGACTGAGTTTATGCATTTTGAATGATCCTTCCAATCTCAATCTCGGGGTAACCTTCAAATGCACGTGATACCCTACCTCAAATTCCAAAGGTCGCCTTTGCTTGTCCGCATAATTCTTCTGTCGGTCTTGGGCTTTCTTAAGGTTATCTTGGATTACCTTGACCTTCTATGTAGACTCTTATATGATCTCCGATCCAAGAATTATTTTCTCACTTTTGACATGTCCTCTTTCTCCACATTCAAAGCATTTAACCTTCCTTGTTGATGCTTCCTCTTTAATGATCTCCTTTTTCCTTTCTTTTCTTAGAAATTTTTCAAACTTTTTGATAAACTCATTATCTTCTTCACTAGTGGATTCATCCTCTTGATTGTTATCATGATGTTTGACTCTTGTCTTTAAGGCAATGTCTTTTGAATCTTTTATTTGAATTTCATGCGTTTCAAGTCTTCCGAGTTCTGTTTCATATTCTTGAAGTTTACCGAACAAGGTTGCAGAAGTCATCTTTGATAGATTCTTTTTCTCGGATATCGTCGTTACTTTCGGTTGCCATTCTCTTGTTAAAGATCTAAGCACCTTTAGATTTTGTTCCTCGGTAGAGACTTTCTTTCCAAGAGCACTCAAATGATTTATTAAGTGAATGAATCTTTTTTGTAAATTAAGGATTGATTCTCTGGGCTGCATTCTGAATAATTCATATTCTTGACTTAAAGTATTTAAACGAGATCTCTTAACTTCAACAGTTCCTTCATGAGTTTCGACTAAAGTATCCCATATTTCTTTTATTGTTGTGCATGCCAAGACACGAAAGAATTCATCCATACTAAGTGCACCTTGAAGAAGATTGATTGTTTTTTTTATCATAGTGGACCTTTTTCTTATCATCATCATTCCATGAAACTTTAAACTTTGTTGATTCAACGCCATCGACAACAGTTGTAGGAACAAAGGGAGAATTTTGGACTGCTTCCCATACTTCTTCTCCTTGTGCTTCTAAGTGAGCCTTCACTCGGATTTTCCAAAAGTCAAAGTATTCACCACAAAACAATGGAGGCTTGTTGTTACTACCACCATCTTTGAAAACATGATTTTGATTTGCGGAAGCCATTTTGGATCTTTAGGAACAAGTTACCTATAACTTGCTCTAATGCCAATTGTAAGTTTAAGAGTGCGCCTAAGAGGGGGAGTGAATTAGGACTTTGAATGTTTATCAGTTTTTAGAAACAAGTTGTTCTTATTTTTATTTTTTTTGGTTTGGTGCAAGAGTTTAGAAATGTGTTACTTTCTTTTCTAGTTATGATTTGGAAAGCGGTAAATACGGAAAATTAAGGAACACAATAATGTATACTGGTTCCCCTCACAACTCGAGAGTACTCCAGTCCCCTTTCAACACGAAAGAGATTTCACTATTGTTAGATATTTGTACAAGCCTAATTCCAAGACTTATCCTACAATCTTCTAACACCCAAACCACCAAGAACGATCATCTTGGATTTATCAAGTTGAAATGAGAACAATCCTCTCACTTTCAACTTTTTGTTTCCAACAATCTTGAAAACAAGGAATATACTTCACACAATCTTAATTCCAACAATCCTGGAAAAATAAGATGTGATACAAACAAGAATGTTTTAATAAATAAATTTTTAGTATATAAATCCTATGAAGGATTTATTCTCTTTCAAATATAAAACTCAAGAACAATATACTCTCTTAAGTGCTCAAGATACTTTATGAATATGATATGAAAAATATGACTCAAAAGTATCACTTGATGAAATTTTTGTTATGTGAAAATATGCAGAGAGTTTTTCTGTTAAATTGTTTGAAAAAGGTTATTTTAATATATGAAAACCAAAACAATTTATAGTGGAGTGATACCTTTTCAAATATCATGGCAAAGGTTGGAGAAAAATTGAGTAATTAAATACAAGTGTTGCCATGAAAAGATGTTTCTCAAAAGGTGCATGAAAATACTAATTTTTAAAATACTGAAGGCATGCAATCGATTGCACTAAAGCTACAATCGATTTCAGCTATGCAACGTTAAAAAAAAATTGAAAAATATAACTATGTCAATCAATTGACATAAAGATGCAATCGATTGCATCATTTCCAGAAGCTATTTCTTGCATATTTTCAAAGGGTTACAATCGATTGTTAAAATGAATCAACCGATTGCATCAATGTAAAAAAGTGAAAATATGTGCTGGCTTAGTGTGCTGCAATCGATTGCTCATATATGCAATGGATTGCACTTTTGAAAACTTTGAAATCTTTCTAAGTTAAAATCATGAATCATGCAAGTCTTCAACTTTTTAACCAAGACTATCAATCTAATTTCAAAATATATTTTTCACATGTTATATGCATGAATTAAAATGATTGAGCACTAAGATTGTATGTGTTAAGAATTTCATATACCTTGAAACTTGATCATAAAGCTTGAACAAATTCATGCATCTTTTTTCCTTCTTCTTTGATATATGTGCATGGTCTTGAGAGTTTTAAAGTTGTCTTCATCAAAACACAATGTTGGAGAAGTTTGACTTCACACTTAATATTCACATGGTATCCAAGCCCACTCATGACCTATTTCTCTCTCATATATACACTCCATAAGATCGGAATAAGGGGAGGACGAAAATTAGTTAAGAACATTAGGGCTTCAAGGTTGAAAAGTTTCAAGAAACTAGGGCGCAAGAGAACTTCTTCCATAGCAAGTTTCAGCCATCCACAACCATCCAAATCTCTTCCTGAGACCTCAAAGAGTGAGTACTGACTGAGAAACAAGCGCTGCAATACCCGAAACTTAGCATATCACGATTATCTTAATCATTCATATTGAATTTTTATATGTTTATTGTTGTTGCGTTTTAACAAGATTTGATGATTCTAACGTGTTCCTGAGAGTAATTAGTACAGGTTTAACGCACCACATGTGAGTTTAAGGACGTAAACCATGACCTACCATTGATGGGGTTCAAGGTCATGAAGTCTCAAGATCCCTTGCTACAATGCGTTTCAAACCAAGAGGATGATGCCGTTGAACTCGTAGCATTCCAATTAGTGGATTTGGGTTATTTTCTTGTTCGTTTTGGTTCGATTTTGCAGGTTTTCGAAAAAACCTCTCGCCAGAGAAGTTGAAGATCTGCCGGCGCTGGGAAATTTAGGGCGGAATGTGAAAATATATTAAGACCGGTGCGTATTATTAACACCAATTGCAGCCATCACAGTTGGCAAAAGGCGAGTTATGACTAAGTGCAAGGGCCTGGGTTTGAACCCTACCCTTGACACTTTATTTTTTTAACAATTGATTGTTGTATCTTGTTCACAGATCTGACGCATTCATCTCACGTATGACTATGATGCGCCCTCGATCCTGGCCCTTGGTTCTCCGTTGAAGATAGGTCGGAAGGATTACACGCGTGCCTACCATGGGACGTTGGAGCTCCACTACACCAGATCACACGCGCTGACTTGGTTTGAAATTCAAAAATGAAACATGGGTTGCAACATAGTCTGATGGTTGCGAATGAATGACGGCTAGTTCTCCCAGCGCAGATGGCCAACGCATTTCTTGCAACCTTCAGGTCCTCAGTTCAAGCCTGGTTGGGACCTTTTTTGCTTTACTTCCTGATTTTCCACATGTTTTCACTTTTTTAACTTATTTTCTCTTATTTTCTTTCAATAATTAATTAATTAGTTAATAGTTATTAGGTTAATCACATAACTTAAAATAGTTAGCATAATTAATTAGATTAATAACCTTAGAAATTAGGATTAATTATTTAATCAGCCTAATTCTTGTTTTCTTAATTTAATTAGTTAATTTAAGAATAAATAATTTAGGTTTAGTTTTAATTTAACTTTAATTTCCATTAATTAATTAACATGAGAATTAGGATTTCTCGATTCACCCGACTTTAGACTAACTTATACTTAATTAATTTGATTTTCACACTTTCCCCTAACATCTTTTCTAATTCTTCCAACTATTGACTTTTATCCCGATTTTTTACTTTCGCGCTTATAATTTTGTAACTGTTTACTGGTTGTAACCTAATTTCCCGCACATTTACATTTCGCACTCCCCCGGTTTTTTGGTTATTTACCCCCCATCCGAAGCCTTGTAGTAGCATAGATTTATTTTCTCGCACTTTACTTTTTCAGCAATTTATTTTCTGTAAATATATTAACTGCTAGTAATTAGGATTGTATGTCAAGACTAACAATTGAACGCTAGCCCACTAATTCAAGATTAAAATAATCGAATTTAACACACTGCGCACACACTCACCTTTAGGGTAACTCCTCTTGTTGCCTTCGGTTAAATGGTCAAGTCCCTCGAACGTGAGGGTACTTTAGCAAATGATGCCTACGATTTAAATCATCATCGTCCCTCCGATAAAAGATCATAGTCCCTTCGAGTTACCTACAATTAAAATGATCTTGTCCCTCGAAGTTGCCTTCAATTAAATGATGATCGTCCCTTCGAAATGCTAAGGTATCCTTACATGTTGCCTTCGATGACCATACGATGTCCCTTAACGTCCAATGAAAGGACTTCCCACTAACTAATGGTGTGGATAGTCTCTTTCCCTTAACAAAAGAAAAAGAACAAGAAAGACCAACTTAGGGTAGGTAACTCTTAAGTGCTTTCTCACATCAAATTCAAACAAAATACTTTTCACACCTAGATTTTCAAAATAAATCTTTCAAGACAAATACTTTGTATATATTCGAATGATGAATCGTTACAAAGTCAAGTTCTTTACAAACTGTTTTTCTAAACACACACGACACTTTTCAAACAATTCAAATAAAAAGTGAGCTAAGAAATTAAGAGCCCATGGATAACCATGGATACAAAGGGTGATTACACCTTGCCTTTGTATAACCTACCCCCCGAACTCAATATCTTTCAAAAAGGTCTTTCCTGTTCTTTTTGCCTTTCCAAAATTGGATAAAATAAAAGTCGGTGGCGGCTCTTGCTCACCGTAACATTGTTTGCGATATAACAAAACAAAAGTCAGTTTTTCCACCGTATTACAACTTCATACGATCAATTTGGATCTGGAATTAGCAACACAGGTGCAGAAGTCAACTTCTTCTTAAGCTTCTGGAAACTTTGTTCACACTCGGGGTTCCATTCAAAAGCAACTTCCTTCCGGGTAAGTTTCGTCAATGGTAATGCCAATTTAGAAAATACCATGATGAACCTTCGGTAGTAACCAGCCAGTCCCAAGAAACTTTAGACTTTTGTTACGTTCTTCGGTCGGTCCCAATTGACTAATGCTTCTACCTTTGAAGGGTCTACCGTTACACCTCCCCCATAAATGACGTGACCAAGGAAACTTAGTTCCGATAGCCAAAACTCACATTTGTTGAACTTTGCGTACAACTGTTTCTCTCGAAGTATAGTCAACACAATATGGAAATGCTCTTCGTTTTCTTCGGAAGTTCGAGAATAAATCAGAATGTCATCGATGAATATCACCAAAAACTGATCCAGATACTATCAGAATATTCGGTTCATGTAGTCCAAAAAGACAGCCAGAACATTAGTCACCCCGAACGGCATAACTAAAAACTCATAATGACCATACTGGGTTCTGAATGCAGTCTTGGGTACATCTGAGATCTTTACCCGAATCTGATGATATCCTAACCTGAGATCAATCTTCAAGAACACATTGCCTCCTTTCAACTGATCTAGGAGGTCATTGATCCGCGGAAAAGGATATTTTTTCTTTATGGTAACCTTATTTAGCTGACGGTAATCAATGCACAACCGCATACTTCCGTCTTTCTTCTTCACCAAAAGAACATGAGCTCCCCACGGAGAAACGCTGGGTTGAATGAAATGCTTAGCTAATAGTTCCTCTAGTTGGCTTTTCAATTCCCTAAGCTCGATCAGAGACATTCTATACGGAGTTATGGAAACTGGAGCGGTACCGGGGATAAGATCAATCGAGAATTCCGCTTCTCTTTCTGGAGGAAGAGAAGTGATATCCTCAAGAAACACGTTGGGGAAATCACACACTACATGAATATCGGACATATCCATCCTTACGTAAGGTTCCTTGGAGAGAACCAAAAGAAAGGATCTTTCGTATGCAAAGAAATAATTAACCATGCTAACCGTATCTTCAATCAACTTGGCAATTGCATCATTGGGAGCAGTCTCTACTGCAGGAATGAATATAGCCTTTTATTTGCATCCGATGTATACTGAATTAGGAGACAACCAGACCATCCCAAGAATTATATCAATCCTCTTGAAGGATAAACAAATCAGGTCAATCGGAAAGTCACAACCATTAAAAGATGCAAAACAGACTTTACAAACTAGCCGAGCTTCTACCGTATCATCCGTAGCCGAGGAAATGACCATAAGACTGGGTAATGGAGTAGCTTCTAAACCAAGTCGGTAAACACACTCGGTAGAGATAAAATAATGCGTAGCTCCGCAATCAACTAAAACGCAAAAAGGCTGATTGTTTACTTAACACGTACCCGCTATAAGATTGTTGTTTCATTTCGCCATCTTTGCATCCAAGGTATAGACACGACCTGCGAGCTTCTCAAGAGCTTTCTTCTTTGGACAATTCCTAGCCACGTGACCCACTTCACCACATTCAAAACAAGCAGTTGAAAACGGCTTACAATCACCATAGTGTCTTCTCTTACACTTATCACACTAAGGAGGTAGAGATGATTGGTCACCATAACCCTGCTTCTTGACGGAGAGTTACAGGGCTTCAGATATTGACCTGATCTCCCTAAATTCTGCTCTGTTCTGGTTCCTCTCTTCTTGAACCCTCTTCAGATTGTTCTCGACAACATAACATTGCCTTAAACATTCAGCATATATGGTGAACTCTCTCTGTGATACGCTGTGAGAAATGTCAGCCCTCAAACCCATCAAGAACTGATCAATCTTCCATAGTTCATCAGGAACGCAAATAGCCTGTCGTGAGTAATCAGCCATATCCTCAAATTTTTCCGCATACTCTAAAACTAACATGTTACCCTGCTTGAAATTATGAAACTCTCGTTCCCTCTGGGACCAAACACTGTTAGGGAAATATTTCTCCAAAAAGACCGCCTTAAAGTGTTGCTAGTCCTTAGGAATCTCTTGTATAGTGAAATATGTAGATGTCGTATTCCACCACTTAGAATTCGGTCCTTTCATCTTCTGAGTGGCAAAGATCACCTTCTCTTCTTCAGTACATTGGATGGCCTGAAACACTCTTTTCATACCAGCCAACCAATCACGAGCCAACATTGGGTCGAGAACACCCGCAAACTCCGGAGGATCCATTTGGAAAAAGGTACAAAAATATGGTCCAGTCGCAATCTGTGGGACGGGAGTAGGAGCATCAGGTTGTTTTCCTTGCATACCTTGCATCATATTTTGCAACATTTTCACGTTTACTTTTCCATTTTTCTGTTACTAACGTTTGTGGTTATTTTTAGAATTGTTATTTTGCATAAACTAATATATTTTACATCTATAAATTAAAACAATATTTGTTGGGGATGGTTGATTTTGTAACAAATTTAGCAGAATCTCTCTCTTTTATTTCCCTTTCTGATTCTTTACTATTTTTTTGTGGATTCAACTGAAATCTTTTTAACTAACTTTTCTATTCTTTAAATATGTTAAAACCTCTCTGCTCTAGTATCATTCGTTTTAACATTTTCTCTTTTCATTTTGTAGATTCTGTATCACCAATGGTAACCGGAAAAGTGACTCGTCCTGGATCACTTTCTTTTCTTGGTAAGGTACTTTGAATAATTTCACTACACTTCGCATCAAGGATGACAGTTTCAAGCTCTGTGTACTTTTTCTTTTTTTTAAGAATATGTTTTATGAACTTTGTGTACTTCGGCATTTGCTCCAAAGCTTCAGAAAAAGGAATGTTAATTTGCAATTGGCGAAATATTTCCATGAATCGAGTATAGAGCCTTTCATTGTCCTTCCTTGTAGGAGCGTGAGGATACGGTAAGTTACAAACCAGTGGGCTTACTCCTTTCTTCTTCCCTTCTTGATTTTTTTTCTTCTTTCTCCTCATTTTTTTCTATCATTGGCTCTTCTTTTTCAACTTTATCCTTTTCAAATAAAACTTCCTCATTTTTCTTTTTTTCTACTTCATTCTCCTTTTCTATCCTATCCTTCTCATTATCAACATCCTTTTCAACTTCATTCTCAACTACTCTCCCACTCCTTGTCACAATTGCTTTTCAGTGCTCCTTCATATTCGATTGAGTGTTTTGATAACACGATTTTATATCGTATATTTAGCCTAAAATCCATAGATATTTATAGCATTTTCCGTTTATTATGTTAATTTATTATGATATTACGCGTGTATTTGCTTTATTTCAGGTTTTACACTTCAATTACGACTATTTGCGAAAAGGAAAGAAAATTGAGCTTAAATGACAAATATTTATGCCTAAAAGATGAAAAGAGAGTGCTGAAGTGAAAGAAGGGTGCAATTAGGACCCAAAGGCCCAAAAGAGACGAACCAGCCCACAAAGGAACAAAAATGCGTAGCCCAAACCATGCAACAAGTGGAGACGCACGTCTCCACGTTCTCTTCTGCCACGTCACCAAGAGGAGACGCCCGTCTCCAACTGCCCCTATTTTTCCTCCACTTGAGACGCACGTCTCAAGTCAGTCAAGAGCACTTCCTGAAGAAGCGGAGACGCACGTCTCCAGGTCCCAGTCAGAAAAAGGTCCCTCAATTCACGGATTCCAACTGCAAATCCCCTCCTATAAATAGGACCTGCTATCTCACTTCAATCTGTCCGATTTCCTGCCAACGAAGTGCTGCCGAAATTGTACCGCGTACTGCTTTTCCTTATTCTGTTTTCATTTAACTGTCTATTTTCTCACAACGATTTCTACACTGGAAATTGTTGTGAACTTTTCATAGATCTAGCCTTACGTTAGATTTATCGCTTTATTTTCCTTGTTTTTATTTTCTGCCATTTAAATTCCGAAGAACGATCCAGCCAACCTGTGGTGGAAGTTCGAGTACTTCAAGATTCAATTCAATCCAGATTTATTTTAATTCAGGTTTTTTTTATTTACCGCCTTATTTATATTAATTATCTGCATGATATATTATATGCCATTTAATATGCTTATTATTATGAACTGAACCAATATATGTATGTTTAATCGTATTAATATGTCTGGCTAAAATACTAAAGGTGTCGGTATGTAAAGTAAGTTAACCGTAGGGATCCGAAATAAATTGGCTTAAATTATGTTTATTAATTATCACTTATTTTTGGTTTATATGTCTAGTTTAATTAGTAAGTCTTAAAACCAATAGAGCGAAAGTTTGAGGGATTAGGACGGTCAAAGGTTAAAATCAATAGAGCGAAAGTTTGAGATCTTTAACTGGATAGTAGACATAGGACATTAGTTTTAAGGACGGCGAAAGCGTATTAAAACTAATTGGAACTTATTTATTTTCAAAAATTGTTTTTACACTCGAGCGGGATGGCGAAAGCGTACGTTAGGGATATTAGCATGTTCCGAGTCAACAGAGCGAAAGTTTGAGATTAGGAGATTTAAATAGATAACAACCTCGTAAAATAGGCATTTTATTAATTACATTGTTTCCAAAAAGCTCTTCTAAAATCTAATGGGATGACGAAAGCGTACATTAGGATTAGGATAGTAGTCTGAATCAACAGAGCGAAAGTTTGAGACGAGGATTTTTAATCAATTGGAATTAGTAAAGATTTTTAATTTAATTATGCAAAAGCCAATGAACCTTCGGATTTCCTTTAGTTAAACGAAATACATACTGATACCTGCCTTTTATTATTATTCTTTATTTTCTCACAATCACTTTCCCTTAGGAACAATCGAAATTTTAGTACTCCTAGCTTTACATAGTAACCTTAGATAACGGTAGATCGATTCATAGTCCCTGTGGATTCGATATCTTTTAAAACTACACGACACGACTGTGCACTTGCAGTTATCAGATTTATAGACACGTAAAGTCGCGATCAAGTTTTTGGCGCCGTTGCCGGGGACTATTTAAGTCGATATCGTAACTCACTGTTGCACCGTAGAGACTAGGAAAATTCTTCCCTTTCTTTTTGAACGATTGTATGCCAAATACTCGTTCACAAGGAGGAGACTTAATACAACGAATTAACGAGATCGAACGTTTCATTAACGTTAAACGTCGAGCTCGCAACCTTCCCGAAGTAGCAGAAATTCCGATTAATCAGGAATTGAATTTTACTGATCAAATCAATCAAATCACCCCGAAGTTAGAGATGGCTGCTATTCGTCCTCTTAGAGACTATGCCGCTCCTTCGCGCGCTGAACCGCATTCGAGTATCGCACCACCTGCGATTGAGGCAAACAATTTCGAACTGAAACCTTCACTGGTCCAAGCTGTTCAACAGAATCAATTCTCTGGAAGCCCTGTAGACGACCCCAATCTCCATTTATCCGTGTTCGTGCAATACGCCGACACTATCAAAGCCAACAACGTTAGTTCCAAAGCTATTCGATTACGCCTTTTCCCTTTCTCCTTGAGAGATAGAGCGAGAGCGTGGCTTCAATCCCTGCCTTCCAATTCCATAACTACGTGGGACGAATTGAAGAGAGTATTCTTAGCAAGATACTTTCCGCCTAGCAAGACTGCTATGCTTAGAGGTCAAATCAACGGATTTACCCAGAAAGATAACGAATCGCTTTTCGAAGCTTGGGAACGTTACAAGGACATGCTTAGAATATGCCCTCATCATGGACTCGAACCATGGCTGATCATCCATACCTTTTATGGTGGTCTCTTATATAACACTAAAATGACTATAGATGCCGCTGCTGGCGGAGCATTAATGGACAAACCCCATGATGAAGCATACAAACTCATAGAGAACATGGCACAAAACCATTACCAATGGGGAGGAGAACGCGCCGCTCTAGAGAAAGCCCAAACCAAAGGAGGAATGTACGAAATTAGTGGTATAGACCGCGTTAACGCTAAAGTAGACGCTTTAACTCAAAAGATCGAGAATTTAACCATCACTCCTTCAGCCACCGCTGCCGCTGTAGCACCTAACTGCGAGATTTGTGGATTGACTGGGCATGTAGTTGCTGAATGCCAACTCTTGACTGGAGTCCCATCTGATCAAGTAAATTACGCTCAAGGAAACCCTTATTCTAACACGTACAACCCTGGATGGAAAAACCACCCGAACTTTTCTTATAAGAACAACAATGCGTTGTACGCGCCTGGACAAGCACCTGCTGTACCACCTGGCTACCAAAAAGCGCCTGTAGCTGCTCAAAACACCCCTAGGAAGTCAAACCTAGAAATCATGATGGAGAACTTTATAGCTTCCCAACAACAAACCAATAAAGACTTCCTGAATCAAAACATCCACAATAGCGAGCAACTAAAACAACTATCGAACAAAGTAGATGCTTTAGCTACGCATAACAAAATGTTAGAAACTCAAATCTCACAAGTAGCTCAACAACAAGCACCTACTGCTGCCCCTGCTGGCACGTTTCCTGCTCAACCACAACCTAATCCTAAAGGACATGCGAACGCGATAACACTACGAAGTGGAACTAATTACGATGGACCCATAGATCCTAGAACCCAAAACGTACCCATGTCACAACAAGAGCCAAAGGAAACCCAAAAGAAAACAACCGACGAACAAACTGCTAAGACTAAAGAGAACAATAACGAAGTGGAACCCGAAAAAGAGAAACCTTATGTTCCACCCCCACCTTATAAGCCACCAATTCCTTACCCTCAAAGATTAGCCAAATCAAAAACCGAAGCGCAATTTAAAAGATTTGTAGAACTTCTGAAGCAATTAAACATAACCATACCATTCACAGAAGCCATAACTGAGATGCCTTCGTACGCTAAGTTCTTAAAAGAAATCTTATCAAACAAAAAGAAACTCGAGGATAACGAAACTATAACGCTTACCGCTGAATGTAGCGCTATCATCCAAAACAACATGCCTCCAAAACTGAAAGACCCTGGTAGTTTCTCTATACCCTGCGTAATTGGAAAAACCATCATAGAGAAAGCCTTGTGCGATTTAGGAGCTAGTGTTAGTTTGATGCCTCTTTCGACTTGTAAGAAACTCAATCTAGGTGAGCTTAAAGCAACAAGAATGTCTCTTCAACTAGCAGACCGTTCAGTTAAATATCCTGTAGGAATGTTAGAGAATATCCCTGTTCGTGTAGGTCAATTCTACATCCCGACTGACTTCATCATTATGGATATCCAAGAAGATTCTAACATCCCGATCATTTTAGGAAGACCATTTTTAGCGACCGCTGGTGCAATTATAGATGTAAAGCGAGGAAAGCTTACTTTCGAAGTAGGAGAAGAGAAAATAGAATTTATCCTTTCCCAATTCCTAAAAGCACCTTCTATAATTGACACATGCTGTTCTGCTGACATAATCGACGAGTGTGTCAAGGAAATAAAATCCGAACCAAATAAGGAAACCGAAACCCTAAGAATTCCTATGCCGCCAATTTTTGAAGATGACAACTGGCGTGAGGAATATCAAGATAACCACCTGAGTGAATGCTTAGCTTTAACCCCTGATCCTATACCTGGACCAAAGAAGCCTGCTATAGAGCTGAAGACACTCCCTACCGATCTTAGATACGAATTTCTAGACGAAGAACTAAACCGACCAGTTATAGTGAATGCCAACTTAGGACGAACCGAGACTGAAAAATTACTTAATGTCCTAAGAAAATACCCTACCGCTTTAGGATACAACATATCAGATCTGAAAGGTATAAGCCCTTCTCTGTGTATGCACCGTATTATGCTCGAAGACGATAGTAAAACCTCTAGGGAACATCAAAGGCGAATAAATCCTATTATGAGCGATGTGGTTAAAAAGGAAATCCAAAAACTGCTAGAAGCTGGAATAATATATCCTATATCCGATAGTAAATGGGTTAGCCCCGTTCACGTCGTACCAAAGAAAGGAGGAGTCACTGTAATCACTAACGCAAAAGGAGAATCTGTAGCACAACGTACCCAAACTGGATGGAGAATGTGCATTGACTATAGGAAGCTAAATAAAGCTACCCGAAAAGACCATTTCCCTTTACCTTTCATAGATCAAATGCTCGAACGCTTAGCTAAACACTCACATTTTTGTTATCTGGATGGATACTCCGGATTTTTCCAAATTCCTATCCACCCTGACGACCAAGAGAAGACCACATTCACCTGTCCTTATGGTACATTCGCTTATAGACGAATGCCTTTTGGACTCTGCAATGCACCCGCGACCTTCCAAAGATGCATGATGGCAATATTTGCCGACTTCCTAGATGGAATAATGGAGGTCTTTATGGACGACTTCTCTGTCTGCGGAGGAAGTTTTGAAACATGTTTAGAAAACCTTGAAATGGTGCTTAGACGATGCGTAAGCGTAAACCTAGTCCTTAATTGGGAAAAATGCCATTTCATGGTTCGACAAGGAATTGTACTTGGACACATCGTATCCGATAGAGGAATCGAAGTTGATAAAGCAAAAATCGAAATTATCGAAAACCTTCAACCTCCCAAAACCGTTAGAGAAATAAGAAGTTTTCTGGAACATGCTGGTTTTTACCGACGCTTCATTAAGGATTTCTCTAAAATAACCAAACCCTTAACTGAACTACTCATGAAAGACGCCGAATTTATTTTCACCGATAAATGCACTGAAGCATTTCAAACGCTTAAACAAGCATTGATCTCTGCGCCAATCATGCAACCTCCCGACTGGAATGAGCCTTTCGAAATAATGTGTGACGCAAGTGATTATGCTGTAGGAGCCGTTCTAGGACAAAGAAAGGATAAGAAACTACATGTCATATATTATGCGAGTAGAACCCTAGACGAAGCTCAGATGAATTATGCCACGACAGAAAAAGAATTATTAGCTGTCGTATTCGCATTAGACAAATTCCGTTCTTACCTGGTAGGAGCCAAAATAATCATATACACTGACCACGCCGCCATTAGGTACCTCCTAACCAAAAAGGACGCTAAACCAAGACTTTTGAGATGGATCTTGTTACTGCAAGAATTCGACCTGGAAATTAAAGATAAGAAAGGCACTGAAAATGTCGTAGCAGATCACCTCTCTCGATTGGAAAATCTGAAACCCGAACAAGTACCAATTGACGATGATTTCCCTTATGAAAGACTCATCGCCCAATTAGAAGCAAATGAATTCGAACCATACCGTCCAAACTCTGAAACCGAGAAATTAGCTGAAATAGCTTTAGCCCGATCTGACGCACCTTGGTATGCAGATTTCGTAAATTACCTAGCTGCTGGTGTGCTTCCTCCTGATCTAAGCTACCAACAGAAGAAGAAATTCTTCCATGACCTAAAACATTACTATTGGGACGACCCACTCCTTTTCAAAAGAGGCCCCGATGGAATCTTTAGACGTTGTGTACCCGAGGAAGAGATAAGAAGCATAATAACACATTGTCATTCTGCACCGTGTGGAGGACACCATAGCACATCTAGAACCTGCGCCAAAATCATTCAATCTGGACTTTTCTGGCCCAACCTGTGGAAAGACGTCCATTTTGCTATACTAAGCTGTGATAGATGCCAACGAACTGGAAACATTTCAAGACGCGATGAAATGCCTCAAAAAGGCATTCTAGAAGTAGAAATATTTGACGTCTGGGGAATAGACTTCATGGGACCGTTTCCGTCATCGTTTGGAAATCAATATATACTCGTAGCCGTCGATTACGTTTCAAAATGGATAGAAGCTATTGCTTCCCCTACGAACGATACACGAGTAGTTATTAAACTTTTCAAAAACGTCATTTTTCCTAGGTTCGGTGTGCCAAGATTGGTAATTAGCGATGGTGGTTCCCATTTCATTTCAAGAATACTGGAGAAACTCCTTCGAAAATATGGAGTAAATCATCGAATAGCCACACCATACCATCCACAAACAAGCGGTCAAGTAGAAGTATCTAACCGCGAAATAAAACAAATATTGGAGAAAACTGTTGCTATATCTAGGAAAGATTGGTCAACCAAGCTAAATGAAGCTTTATGGGCTTATAGAACAGCTTTCAAAACTCCAATAGGAACTACCCCATTCAAACTCGTTTATGGAAAATCATGCCACCTACCAGTAGAGTTAGAACATAAAGCCTATTGGGCCATTAAGAACTTAAACCTAAACTACACTGCCGCTGGTGAGAAACGACTTCTAGACATAAACGAATTAGAAGAACTTAGACAAGACGCTTACGAAAACGCCAAAATCTATAAAGAGCGAACGAAAAAATGGCACGACAAGCGTATATCTAGGAAAAATTTTAGCATAGGCGATAAAGTGCTCTTATTTAATTCTAGACTAAAATTATTTCCTGGTAAGTTACGATCTAGATGGTCTGGCCCTTTCGAAATAACTAACATATTTCCGAGTGGAGCGATAGAAATCAAAGGAGAAACCGTCAAACCTTTTGTCGTAAATGGGCAACGTCTTAAGTATTACCATCATCTCGAATACGATGAAAACATCGAAGTTTTTAAACTTGACGAACTGCCCGCTCTTTCGAAAAAATAGTTTTCTATTTTTAAATCGTCGAGCTTACGACATTAAACAAAGCGCTTGGTGGGAGACAACCCACATTTATTTATTCTTCTATTTTTTTTATTAAAACTTTAATTTTTCTAATTTTTTATTTTTATTTTTCATTTTTAAAACTTTATTCTATTTTTAATTTTAATTTTAATCATTTTTGATTTTTCATACATCTTATAATAATTATTATAATTATAACTACTATCTATGAATTGAGAAAATATTCCCGTTATAATTATATTTATTATTATAACTTGTTACCTAAGCTTAATTTTAACTTTTTATTTTATTTTAAATAAACACTAGCCTAATTCTAACTTATCCTAATATTTTCAACTTCTAGGTTTTTCAATTAACTACTAACTACGATGGAAGGAGTTGATAATATGGAAGTTGTGTTCCGTGGTAGAGGACAAGAAGCAAGATTCAACAAGCTGGCTGAAAGACAAATAGATCTGACTTGCTACCCTGACCAATCGACTATGATACGACTTGGCATCCAAGAAAGCGTTTTGCACCTGCTTAACCAAGTCGGTTGGACTGGTTACCACTTGTTCCGCAAGTTTAATACCTACCGGAAACTCACTTTGGAATTTTTGAGCTCACTGACCTATCTTCCAAACAGTGGACAAGGACTGAAGAAAGGAGTCATCCTTTTTCGACTCTTTGGAATGGAATTTAACTTTTGCATGGGAGACTTTGCTAAAATGTTAGAACTACCTCATGGACCCGATGCATATGCCAAAGTAGCTGAAGAAAACCTTCCATACTGGGAGCTGGAAAAATTCTGGGGGAAAATCACTGGAAATGATAACCCTGAAGAGAATGAATTTCACTCTGAGAACATCCACAATCCTGCTTTCCGCTACTTTCACAAAATCCTTGCTCACTACATTTTTGGAAAGCCTGATAATGTCACTGAAGTTACTAGAGAAGAGTTATTCATCATGTTCTGCTCCTCTCAGAATCGCCCGGTCAATGCCATCGCATTCATGCTAACAAACTTCGAGCGCATCACGCAAGATGAAGTTTCACCCATTAGGATTGGCGGATTCGTCACTATGATTGCTAATGCCATAGGAATGAGAGTACCTTTGCTTAGATTGACACCTTTTGGTACCCATACCTCTATGGACATCAATTTCTGCTTTAATCGAGGTATCATCGGTAATCTTGGACCTCATCGGTTTGAATTGCTCATTGATAACAAAGTTTGGTATCAATTCACCTTACCGAATCCTAGGACAAGTGTGCACAACCCTGCCAACTGGCTTTACTATGGTCAGATTCCTGAGAGAGAGCCCTCACCTGAAACTCCTCAAGCTTATGAACATTTTGATGAGGAAATGCCTGCATCCGAATCTGAACCTGAAACACCTCCTGGATACTATGAACCTTTACCTGAAGATGAACCGATTCCTGAATATGAACCTTTATCAGAAGACGAGCCTATACCCGAGTACGAGCCTGAGACACCTTCTGAAGATTCTGCTGATGAATACACTGTTGACATGACTGATGTCGAACTCGAGCCACAACAACCCGCTACGTCCACCGCATCGGTAAATCAAAGGATGCCCAATCTGAACACGCACGAACAAGCAATCAATGCACTACAACAAGATGTACAACATGTGCGCAACGAGCTTCACACTTTGCAAATGCATTTCTTCGATTTCATCGACACCGTCAATGCTCAGTTCGATGAAGTTTTCAAACACATTCAGTCTAATCAAAACAACAATAGACGTGGCTAGATGTTACCGTATTAGATTATTAGATTTTTATTTCTAGTTTTAGTAATTTCTATTCCTAGTTTAGATTTACATTTTTCTGCACTTTTGCTTTCTGCTTCTGTTAACACTCAGTACTGGTTTAATTTTAAATGCAATATTCTATTTATTACTGCTACTGTGTTTTACTACATCACTATTAAACTGCTATGCATTCCTGTATACCATATTTTTGCCGTTTATAGTATGATACAATGACACTGTACTGAGCTGGTATTCTGTATTATTGCTACTGTCAGAATTGGTCCACACCTGCACGTGTGGAAACCACTTACCTGAGCTAGGAGACGCACGTCTCCATTCATGTGGGACCAGCAGTCTGCATGCATAGGACAGGAGACGCCCGTCTCCATGCCTGTCCCCCAGCAGACTGGCTGCCTGAGACGCGCGCCTTCCCAAGGCCAGCAGTCTGTGCTGCCTTTTTGACCACGCAGAAGACCACATTTATCCCATTTTTGAATTTTGAATTTGAATTTCAAAATTCATTCTCCTCATTCTTCCCCTATTTATTCCATTTAAACTCCATTAACCTCATTCGTCCTCCATCATTCACCTCTTAAACTCCATTCATTTCCCATTCTTCTATTCTATTCAAACTTCAACCACCACCATTAATCCATTTTAATTCTCCATTAACCACCCCATTTTCAAACCTCACTATAAAACCACACCACCACCACTCTTTTTCCTCACAACTATCATACCATTCTCTACTCTTCTACACTACATTTTTTATTTTTCATTTCCATACTCACCATGCCTCCACGTTCATTAATCCGTAGTGAGCGTCCCGAGCGACCACCTCCCGACCTTTCAAACATTATCTTCCGAGATGATGCTCAACGAACAAAATATGTTGCTTTCTACGAACGTTCGGTTGTTCCCACAAAATTTGTGAACACCGAGTGTCTAGAAACTTTGGGTCTCATTGATGGTGTCACCCGTTTGCTCACTAAATCTAGCCTCCACCATCTTTGTACCGAACCCGTACCTACTTATGAGCCGCTCGTCTTAGAATTTTTGAGTTCCTTCAACTACGACACTCCCTCTACTCAACCATTCTCAACCGGTAGCATCCAATTCCGGATGTTCAACCGTGAATATGCTCTAGATCAAGATGTCGTAGCTTCATATTTGCATTTTAATCATGCTCCAATTGCTCACCGCTCAATCTTTCAAGAACTCAATGGTCGATCCTGGGAGGATCTCGCTTTTGAATTTTGGTTCC
Organism: Vicia villosa; assembly: GCF_029867415.1. Taxonomy (NCBI): domain Eukaryota; kingdom Viridiplantae; phylum Streptophyta; class Magnoliopsida; order Fabales; family Fabaceae; genus Vicia; species Vicia villosa. The sequence goes on from NC_081182.1 coordinate 96,256,947, forward strand.
ATCTCACTGGAGAAAATCCTACCGGTTGGAGAGCTCTTCATGCTTCTCACATTCAAAACCCCGCTATACGTTATTTTCAACGTGTCTTGGGGCATATTATTTTTGCAAGATCCAACAACCACAAGGTAAACCAAAATGAATTATTTTTCCTTTACTGTGCGCTTAACAATATCCGTTTCAATGCCGCACCGTTTATGTTCCAACACATCCAAGGTTTAGTTAACGCCCCCGCTACAAATCCATTCTTGCTTGGAGGCATTATTACTACCTTGGCCTGTGCTTTAGGTCTTGGTGACGAGCTCCTATCACTCTCTCATCTCATGAAGCCTGCTCAGTCACTCGATCTCACTTACTGCCGCGATTCCCACTTGGTTTCACCCCGCCATGATGGCCGATACACTTTGGTCGTCAACAAAGTTCCTATTCCTTATGTCATCCTTCCATGCCCTGAAAGAATCAACATCCGTTATGTTCAACGTTGGAGGCTTATTGAAGACAACCCTCAAGATGACCAACAAGAACATCCTAATGAACCTATGGATGCAAATGAAGAAGAACTCAACCAAGGGCAAGCTGATGTCAACCAACCTCCTCCAAACAACCCTCCGCCTATCACTCTTGAAGCCATGTATGCTGCTATTCAACGCCAAGATCAACTCGTTCAAGCTATGCAGACAAACCAAACTGAAACAATTAGGCTCATCCGAGAGATGCAACAGGAGCACCGTGACTATGCTATTAGGAACGAAAGTCAATACGCTGAAATTGCCACATATTTGCATGATCTTGACATTCGTGTTAATGACTCTCCTGATAGACGTCGCCGTGTTCGTACAAGAGGCGCGAGCAGTTCTCGAAACCGCAACAATGAGGAGTAGTTCTTATGCACTGAGGACATTGCATCATCTAAGTCTGGGGGAGTCGTATTATTTCTATTTCCTATTTCCTTTAGTTTTATTTTCCCCTTCAGTTATTTCCCTTCCTTGTAATGTTTTTCTAATTCAATAAAGAATATTTATGGAATTTAAGTCTTATATGTATAATTCCGTAGTTATTTCAATTTCTTCCATTTTCTTGAGCCAAAAAAAAAAAATTTTTATTTTGCTCCTAAACGATAAACGCAAACCCCACACGTTCAAGAAATACGAAGCCACTCAATCACTCAACGCACCGAAACTGAATTAGTCAATATCCTTATTGTCGCAACACTCTAAAACCCCCGAGTATACATAACCGATTTGAATACCCGTTATACCAAAACCATCGACTTTAAGTTTTGAAATAACCCTTAGTAGTTTATTCTAGCAGTCGGCACCGTCTTAGATACAAACTACGCAGAGAGTCGATGAATATAAGTGTATGATCCTCATAATAATTATGTGTTCAGCTATAAGAAGAAATGTGCCTACTAAGTAAGGTGATCCTCACAAGATCATTTAACCTAACGGTCGCAAATCTCATATACAAAGAATTTAAAAACTCACTGTCGATTGGTTCAGAAGTCATCTGGTAATGAACTTGGTAGGAAGGACTATTGTCCGATTCCCCACAATCTACAAGTGAATGCTAAGGAGTATACCACATATTGTGCCAGAACTCCATGAGAAGGATCATAGTCACTAACCGACTACTCTGCTATGTGCGTGTCAAGATAATGGGCTTAATGTGATTGCGCGCGAATGAAAAGGGTGAAACATGATGACAAGTCAAATAGGTCGAGCTATAATGGCATGATTCGGATTGGTATGCATACTGGGAGTTGTTTAGTGTTGTTACTATAGGTTTATTGCTAAGATTCGTTACTTCCGAATAAGAACACTATGTAGCTAAGTATGACTGAACGACGTGGTGGAAGTGTGTTTCATTTATCTTTATCTTCTTATTTTGCTTGAGGACAAGCAAAGGTTCAAGTCTGGGGGAATTTGATAACACGATTTTATATCGTATATTTAGCCTAAAATCCATAGATATTTATAGCATTTTCCGTTTATTATGTTAATTTATTATGATATTACGCGTGTATTTGCTTTATTTCAGGTTTTACACTTCAATTACGACTATTTGCGAAAAGGAAAGAAAATTGAGCTTAAATGACAAATATTTATGCCTAAAAGATGAAAAGAGAGTGCTGAAGTGAAAGAAGGGTGCAATTAGGACCCAAAGGCCCAAAAGAGACGAACCAGCCCACAAAGGAACAAAAATGCGTAGCCCAAACCATGCAACAAGTGGAGACGCACGTCTCCACGTTCTCTTCTGCCACGTCACCAAGAGGAGACGCCCGTCTCCAACTGCCCCTATTTTTCCTCCACTTGAGACGCACGTCTCAAGTCAGTCAAGAGCACTTCCTGAAGAAGCGGAGACGCACGTCTCCAGGTCCCAGTCAGAAAAAGGTCCCTCAATTCACGGATTCCAACTGCAAATCCCCTCCTATAAATAGGACCTGCTATCTCACTTCAATCTGTCCGATTTCCTGCCAACGAAGTGCTGCCGAAATTGTACCGCGTACTGCTTTTCCTTATTCTGTTTTCATTTAACTGTCTATTTTCTCACAACGATTTCTACACTGGAAATTGTTGTGAACTTTTCATAGATCTAGCCTTACGTTAGATTTATCGCTTTATTTTCCTTGTTTTTATTTTCTGCCATTTAAATTCCGAAGAACGATCCAGCCAACCTGTGGTGGAAGTTCGAGTACTTCAAGATTCAATTCAATCCAGATTTATTTTAATTCAGGTTTTTTTTATTTACCGCCTTATTTATATTAATTATCTGCATGATATATTATATGCCATTTAATATGCTTATTATTATGAACCGAACCAATATATGTATGTTTAATCGTATTAATATGTCTGGCTAAAATACTAAAGGTGTCGGTATGTAAAGTAAGTTAACCGTAGGGATCCGAAATAAATTGGCTTAAATTATGTTTATTAATTATCACTTATTTTTGGTTTATATGTCTAGTTTAATTAGTAAGTCTTAAAACCAATAGAGCGAAAGTTTGAGGGATTAGGACGGTCAAAGGTTAAAATCAATAGAGCGAAAGTTTGAGATCTTTAACTGGATAGTAGACATAGGACATTAGTTTTAAGGACGGCGAAAGCGTATTAAAACTAATTGGAACTTATTTATTTTCAAAAATTGTTTTTACACTCGAGCGGGATGGCGAAAGCGTACGTTAGGGATATTAGCATGTTCCGAGTCAACAGAGCGAAAGTTTGAGATTAGGAGATTTAAATAGATAACAACCTCGTAAAATAGGCATTTTATTAATTACATTGTTTCCAAAAAGCTCTTCTAAAATCTAATGGGATGGCGAAAGCGTACATTAGGATTAGGATAGTAGTCTGAATCAACAGAGCGAAAGTTTGAGACGAGGATTTTTAATCAATTGGAATTAGTAAAGATTTTTAATTTAATTATGCAAAAGCCAATGAACCTTCGGATTGCCTTTAGTTAAACGAAATACATACTGATACCTGCCTTTTATTATTATTCTTTATTTTCTCACAATCACTTTCCCTTAGGAACAATCGAAATTTTAGTACTCCTAGCTTTACATAGTAACCTTAGATAACGGTAGATCGATTCATAGTCCCTGTGGATTCGATATCTTTTAAAACTACACGACACGACTGTGCACTTGCAGTTATCAGATTTATAGACACGTAAAGTCGCGATCATGTTTGCTGAAAATGATGGTCTAGTTTCTTTTCAACCAATTACTTGGCTAATTGGCCCATTTGAGTCTTTAGATTCTTAATCGTCTCTTCATTACTCTTTTGGTTCGCCATTGAAGCTTCCATAAATTGATTCAATGTTTCCTCTAACTTTGAAGGCTTCTCTTGAGGATGTGGTTGTTGAGAAGGATTTTGTCTATTGAAATTCCCCGGTCTCCACCCATGGTCATATGGTTGTGCATTTTGCCTTTGTTAATACCCCCTGGTTTTGATAAGGAGCTTGCCGCTGAGGGTAGCCTCCTTGGTTTTAATTTCCCATGTAATTCACCTCTGCATTAATTGGTGGACAATATCCAATAGGGTGTTCTCCACTACAAAGTTAACATAGAGCAACTTGTTTGTTTTTGTTGGGAAGTTCTTGTAACTCTTTAAGTTATTGGGGAAACCTTGCCATTTGCTTTGTAATCTCCTCCACTTATTGAAAGAGTAGCTTACTTTGAGCAAGCATTGCATCGTTGGTACCAAGCTCAATAATACCAGTCTTCCTTTATGGAGTCCCCCGGTTGTGTTGAACCTGATGATCATTTCTGGCCATTTTTTCAATTATTTCTATTTCTTCCTCTGTTGTCTTTGTCATCAAAGAACCTCCAGCAGTCACATTTAACAAATGCTTGGGTTGTGGTTGTAGGCCATTACGAAAAATATAAATCTAAGTAAGTTCATCAAATCCATGACTAGGACACTTCCTCAACATTGACATATACCTTTACCATGCTTCATTGAGATATTCGTTGATACCTTGAGAGAACACTGAGATAGTTGTTTTGGCTTCCAACAACCTTGATTGAGGGAAAAATCTGTCAAGAAACTTCTCTTCCAACTCATTCCAGTTTGTCATAATTTGGGGGGTTGGTCAAGATACCAATCCTTAGCTTTTCCGATTAACGAATGAGGGAACAACCTCTTAAAAACCTGCTCTTCCTCCTGTTCAGGAGCTCCGACCGCATCAGCAATTTTATAGAACTTTGTCAGGTGAGTGTACGGGTCTTCATGATCAAGGCTTGAAAAAGGACTAGCATATAATAGCGGAAGAATGTCAGTCTTCATTTCTAAATTTATTTTATTGTTATCATTTCTTGCAAATTGAGTCGCTCTCCTCGGAATATTTGCACACGGTGGTTTTGGGTTTGGTTGTGGTGGTGGTGGATTGCCTTCTCCCTCCATCCCTTCTTCAATAACTTGAGAAGTTGACGAAGTACTAGCTTCTTATCTTAACCTTCTTTCTTTGGCTAGTTTCCTCCTTCTTGTTTTGTTATTAAGTCTACGTGCAGTCCATTCAATCTCGGGATTAAATAGGAGTTGGTCTGCAAGTATACTTCCTCGCATAAACAAAAGCTAAAACACTAACCAAACAAGTGAGCCAAAACTAGGAAATAATTTTTAAGTTTAGTAATATAAGTAATACTCAAAACATAAAAACTATTGCAATGCTTGTAATATCTAAACGCCAATCCCCGGCAACAGCGCCATTTTGTTAAAAGGGAAAGTATTTCCTTTATCGTTTCCACAGGGATTAGTGCGATACTACCGCCGTATCCTCTCGTTAGCTTAATTCATATATACTCGATTAACCATGCATATGAACTTATTAATGATTAATATATCCTCTCGATACCGTTTATCTCTAAAGCAATATCGTGAATATTATCATATTAACCATTAGATGATCTCTCATGCCAACAATCAACATGATAATCTTAAAAGCTTGATACAAGTGATTATCAACTCACAAATCTATCTCTAGAGTTTTTTGATTGATAGATGAATATCTTTTAGGTTAAGGTTTGAAATACATCTTTCAATAGTGATTCAAAACAACAAATAGAACATGAATAACAAGATATTCACCATATATTAATCATCAACCAAGTTCAAACACAAAAGATTAAAATAAATACATATTTACAAACTAACTACCTCTAATCTTGACACAAAAAGGGATTTAGCTCTCCATAGCCATGGAAGCTTTAACAACAAGGAACATGAAAAAATTTACTAGCATCAAACTCAAAGGAGATGAAGAAGGATGCTTGGAAAATCTTGAGTTTCTTCTTGAACTTAGTTTTTTTTCTTCACTTTTCTCTTGCCCTAGGTTGTTGTTATCTAAAGTATGGTGGAAAAGAGGATAAGATCCCCAAAATATCTTCCAAGTGCCTAAAATTACAAGTACCCAAAAAGTAATCTCGCTTAGCGAGATTGGCTCGCTAAGCGAACTAACAAAATATTTACATTCTTCACAGACCTCGCTTAGTGAGATGAGTTCGCTAAGCGAGCTTCAAAAGTTGGTCCGGTTGTGGATTTAGTTCGTGGGAACACACTGCAGGCTCGCTAAGCGAACCTGCTGAAACTTCACTTCTTTATTTTGCTGCCAGGCCTCTTCCAAACCATTTGCTTCACCAAAATGCCTTCCATCCTTGCCCTAACTATAAGTACCTATAAAAAAATAGGAAAAAGTTAAGAAACATACTATTTACCATCAAAACTAAATTTTATTTAATTACATAAGTATTATGAACAATTAAGTGACAATTTAGGACAAGAGTTGCATAATACCACAAAAGTTATGAACAAATATGGGTACCATTTGGTTTCTATCACATATCTTGACATATGATCTTTGAAGCATCAATTTGTATCTGATGTAGACTTTGTTTTCTAATCTTGAGATACTTGAGACTTTTGAAGCAACAGCTCGTTGAAAAGTACACAAGAGATCCTTTTTCTGATTAACATTCAGCATTCCATAGAACTACTCATGTTTCTTCAAAAGTAAAGTATAGAAGTCTTTTTGACGACACCATATATGATGATTCTTTAGACAACATTCCTAAATCATACAGAGTTTCTGATCTGCACACTCAAGAAAACATTAGAAATAAAATTATTTACATATAAAGTATATGTGTTGTTATCATCAAAACTTAGAGATAAAGTGCATAACCAAATCTTGTTCAAAAATAACTTTCACTACAAGAAAAAAGACATTTGAAAACTACTTTCTTGCAGCGTCTTTTGTAACACCCCAATTCTACCAGAATATTTAATCGAAAATCAGAGTATAATAATTCCAAAATAAACAACAGGGATATCACATTTTGTTTTTTAAATCATTTACGGCCTACACGCCTTCACATAGATACATAGCACATATAATCAAAATGGGCAATCATAAAAATTAATTTAATCCTCCAAATCACTTCATCAAATAAAATAAACCTCGCGGCGGAATCCACAAAACTTCACCAAAATCCAGTTTAATCATCATAGCATCTTCACAAATTAAATTTAAGTTACAAACCAAAACAAAACGTCACTAAAAATTCAGCAAACAAATAATTAAAGAAAACACGCGTTTCCCCCCGAGTGCTACGTATCAAAGCGACAACCGACTAAACTCATGGCAGCTAATCTTCACTCACTGCCATCACCTGCGCGTTGCCAATATAAAGGCAACAGAACAAGTAAAGGGTGAGATATCAAACAATATAAATGAAGTTATGATAAATAGTATATTATGATTCAAGTTATAACATATGTCAATTCTCAATTTCCCCAAAAACGGTTTAAAATTCAAATTCACACAATGTCACAGACAATTCAAATGAATGAGACACGACAAATGCAAATGCATGTGGTACCTAGGGCTTCAACCCCCATCGCCAATTGCCAATAAATAGAGACATTCCAACAGGCATAAGTTTTCGTCACTGTTCGCCAAATTCAGGCCGTCAACAACATATGCAAGTCATGCGACACAGATGAAATGCAACAATCACAAATACATCGTCAAATTTCGTCACAAAGGCATTTGCCTATATCACCAAAATCACCAATAATCATTGATAAATTATCTTCGCTTCATGTCCGAGCAATTCACAAACTTCACTATATCTCATAATATTTCATCGCATTCAGCACATCGCCAAAACGTCACAAAATCGCGGATACCGGATTATTCCCAAACAAGCCTAATTTATTCTACTTGATTAAATTAGTTCTGGTCTACTTATTTCTGCTCGCTAATTATTTCATTTTCTATTACTGTTATACCTGCCAAATATATAGTGGTACTGCTCCTCAATTATTCTACTAACTAGTATATTACAGCTGCTGCTACTTTAAAAGATTTATTCTGACATGCTATTATTGTTTCCCCTTTCATTACTATTTCATTCGTCTGCTAATTGTTGCTAATTTAATTTAATGTGGCTAATTGATTCCAAGGTAAGTCTACTAAAATTTATTTTATAAGTGGTAATTAAAATTGCTAACTTAAGATACTCAGTACCTAACACACTAAAGGCTACTCCACTTCTAATTTATTAAATGAGAATTTACAAAAATTTATATAGGACACTCGTCCCACTTGGAGCAACCGTCCCATAAGGGGCTCCCCCACATCACCAAGAGTGTCCGCCCCATGTTAAGGGCCGTCCGTCCCACTCTATATGTGGGACCCTAGTCCCACTCTTCCTCTAAAGAGACACCCGCCCCTAAGTCATGGCACCCACCCCTTAGCTTTCCCTTCCTCTTTCCAGACTTATATTTTTACCGGTCTCAGGGTTAAACCAACACAACATCACTTACATCACAAATCCATTTCTCAATATAGAAATATTTATCGATTATAATTCCAATCATTCCCAATAATCACAGACATCACAATAAAACAAATAAGGTTCATATAGCAGCAATTAGTTTTACATAAAAATTCTAGAACAATAGCACAACAATACTCCACATATCAGAGAAATCAATTGAAACACAGAGACAATATTAATCCCTTGAACCCCACATACAAATTGTCATACCCTCATTTATAGAGAAAGAACCACACCCTTACCTTTGGATCGAAGGTCACTCTACTTTTCGTTCTGGTCGAAATCTCCAAAATCATTCTGCTAAGTTATCGATCGTATCTCCTCTTCTCCTATTTCTCTCCTTCTCTGCTACTCTGCTATTTTCAATTGCCTCCCAAAAATTATGTTTCTGAGTTTTCAAAACCTAAGGGACACTACCTCACTTCTATTCCAATTTGGGCCACTCAATTGCAGTATAACTCCATAAGCCCACTTGCTTAATACAGTATACCCCCTAACTACTCTATGTCATATTTAACCGGTTAATTTAATTAATCAGAAAATTCCCAAAACGCTCAATATTATTCTAATACTAAAAATATGAAAAGTCACGATTAACTCTCGACCCGCTATCCCGTAATAATACCGACTAAATCGCTCAAAATACGCCAAAAATTAATAAATACTAAAATAATCTAAATTAAACGATAAATCGAAATACGGGTGTTACATCTTTCATTTTGTTGACAATAACATGCATATAACAACGACTAATTTAAGTTGCTGGAATAAGTTATATTTTTCTTGACAATCTCATTATCGTTGGGAAAAGTGACTTATCGCAACAATAATTATTGTCGCTGGAAATAATAGACTTTTTAATATGCATACTACAACGGCTAATATAAGGGTTAATATAAGTTGTTGTAATACCATCTCTCTCGCTCGCAAATTTCACACTATTTTTTGATAAAGAGACTTATCACAACAACAACTATTATCGTTGAAAAAATATATAACTATCATCAACTAATTTAAGTCGTTGTAATAAATTATTTTTTACAACAATTTCATTACAGTTAAAATATTTTACTTATTTTTAAAAATAACTCTAACAATATTTAAAAAATTATTGATTTTATAAAAGTACTTCTTTTACACATTTGTCTTTAGTATAAGTGAAAAAGTTTATGATTTTTTAAAGAGTAATCTGTTTGAATTTATTTAGTAACTTATGTATTTAGTCTAATATATACACCAAATATAATATTTATTCAATAATTTTTTTTAAATATAGTGACTACATAGAACTATATTAATTTAAATAAAATTTTTATTTATTGAAAAATAAAAAAATTTGTTTATTCATTTTCCATATTTATTAAAAAAAAGATGAATTAGGAGAAAACAAATCTCCCTCACTCGTATTGTTTTGTTTGTTCCTCGTTAAGTTCTTCTCACCGTATTTCGTTACGCTCTGTTCGCCGCCCTTCGTTGGCTCACTGCCTTCTGTATTTTTTTTTTGTCATTTGAAGGATTAACTTTTCTCTTAATATCTATTTATTCTTTGAATACATATGTATTTTGTGAAGTTATCCACAACAGTTAAATAATAACAATAACCATTTATTGATTTTGTATAGGAAGGTCCCCAGACATCTAAGTGCATAATCTCAAGCTTCTATTGTAACTTCATTGGCAAGTTGTGTTTGAATGACTTCCTCGTCTGCTTGGCTATGTAACGTTCTTCACAGAGCTGCTTCGGCATTAATTCCAATCTTTGAAAGTCCATACACCATCTTCTTCTTGTGCATCAAGCTAAGACTACAGAAATTGAGATGGTCATACCTCTCGTGCCAAACCAAATTTTAATTTTTAGTTGTGGTTGATGGAAGACATTAATGATCAAACATATTGATAATAATTTTGAATGTTCTATTGGTTGACAAAGGTGCCTTCAAATTTAGTATTGATATTTCATTAAACGCCTTGAGTTCCCATCCTCCCAGACTCATTGTCTAGTTCTTATCAAGTAATTAACCCAAACTTGTCCAATTATTTGTCATTGAAGGAACATACAAGACATTACTGATGATTGCTTCATGTTCATCCTTCTTCTTCACCATAATATTGCCCATTTCTTCTAATGTCACTATGTTGTTGTCATCAAATTGAATTGATCTTTTAATTGATTCATCCTACTTAGTAAACCATACCTATCATATGATTGTTGCAGCCTGTGTCAAGGTACTAAACACTTCCTTTATCTTAAGGAAAATGTGTTGCAGCCAACAAAATGACCTTTTTAGCATCACTACTACCAGCATGAGCAAGTTAAGCCACACTCTTGTCATCACCATTGTCTTTGTTGAAGTAGACGTCTCGAGCACAATGACAAAACTTCTTGCATCAATAGTATTAATAGCATTAGACCTCCTTCATGTCAATCTTCATCTTGACTTTTTGATTATGAATTGCACCATTTCTTGAAAGCTTACCACCGTGAACTCGTGCGCTTCAAGAGATGCTTGCACTTCTTCAACCTTCATCTCTGACAAATCTTTGGAATCTTTAATGGCCTTAACAGTGATCAAACTTGGCAAAGAGATCTCATCACCTTCCCCCATATTTTGCAATTCAGAGATCTTTTCTCCACATGATTTCATCTGATTTGTCAAAGAAACCATCTCAGAGAAGAACTTAACAATAGTTTCATCATCATTCATCTGAAAATTCTCATATTGCTTTCTTAAAGATTGTAGCTTTACTTTCTTTAATTTCTCATCTCCACCATACAACTTCTTGAGAGTGTCCCAACCCTCCTTTGTTTCTTGTTCGATAATCTTCTCAAAGTTATTTGAATTTACACGCTGATGGATCAAGAGCAAGCATTTCCCATCTTTCTTGCTCATTTAATGATGATCAATTATTTGTGTCTTAGTAGCATTTGTCTCTAGTGCCAAGAAGCCACCATTCATGATTTCAAACACATCATAGAATCTAAATAATACTTTCATCTGTGCACACCATCTATCATAATTTTCTCCCATGAAAACCGGTGATTGGCTGGGAATTTGGTTGGAGGCAGTGCTTCCATTTACTATAGTTAGAGATTGAGGAACGAACCTATGCTCTCTTGATACCAATCTGTTGGGTAACTTGTGCCTCAAGTTAATAATGGAGAGAATTATATAGTGATTTAGAGAGAGAAGAGTATATTATTGGAACGAAATTGAGGGAATTAAAATTTTACAAATATGTGTTACATCTTTTATAACTATCAGTAATCACATGTAGAAGTATCAGTACCCACGTGTAGAAAACTGAAATACACATATAACATAAAAATGGTTTATGTGGCTTAACCATTTTTAATGAAATTGAATAAGAAATCAAAAAGTAAAAAAAAGCACAATGCAAGAGGAGGTGGTAATGAGTGACTGGTGAATCAGCTTTTTAATGTTTCCTTCCTCATGTAAGTTCTTCTTTTTCTGATTCCCCATGCATGCGTCATTGAATTTCAGCTAAACATTTAATCTTCTTTTAAACTATTTCAAATACAATGTTCTTACTTAGTAGCTAAGAAAATTCATGAAAAGTGTATAGTTTGTATTTGTTTCTTAAGATTGTTGATGTTGATGGAAAAAACATATGCTTTCTCTTTCACTCGGAAAAAGACAGGTTAGTTAGTTTTGCTATTTGGTTATTAAGGTTTTGCAACATTTTCACGTTTACTTTTTCATTTTTCTGTTACTAAAGTTTGTGGTTATTTTTAGAATTGTTGTTTTGCATAAACTAATATATTTAACATTTATAAATTAAAACAATATTTGTTGGGGATGGCTGATTTTGTAACAAATTTAGCAGAATCTCTCTCTGTTTTTTGTTTTTTGTGTATTCAACTCAAGTCTTTTTAACTAACTTTTCTATGCTTTAAATATGTAAATGTCTCTCAGCTCAAGTATCATTCATATTAAACATTTTCTCTTTTCATTTTGCAAATTCTGTATAATAATAATAAGGAAGACAAATAAACTGTCATAAAGCCATGTGCAACGGTTCGAGTAGAAAACCCTCTCAAACTGGTTTGCTTAGGGACCATGAATATGGAAGACAAGAAGAACTGCATCATAAGATGTCTGATTTGCTTCTGTTTTCAGCCACAGATGATGTAATTGCTTTCAAAGAGGCCGTTGAAAAAAGCAATCATGATGTCGACGAAGTAGGGTTGTGGTATGGAAGGAGGATTGGCTCAAAGGAAACGGGATATGAAGAGAGGACACCTCTTATGATTGCTTCTTTATTTGGATGCAAGGCTGTATTGTCTTATATACTTCAAACTGGTCGTGTCGATGTTAACAAAGCGTGTGGGTCGGATAGGGCTACTGCTCTTCATTGTGCTGTTTCTGGTTGCTCTGCTGCTTCTGCTGAGGTTATCAAGCTTTTGCTTGATGCATCTGCAGATGTTGGTTCTGTTGATGCCTACGGTAACCGGTGCAGTGACTTGATTGTCAAGATGCCTAATAGTGTCTCCAGTTCAAGGAAGAGGCAACTACACACCATACTAGAAGGTACTGATAATATTGATGATGACGATGATTTCCTTAAGGAAGTAGGTTTCCAAATGGAGAAGCAGCAACAAGATATCGGTACACCTCGAATCGAGAAAAAAGATTATCCAATTGATCTATCCTTGGCCGACATAAATAATGGAATATATAGTACAGATGAGTTTAGGATGTATATATTCAAAGTGAAGCCTTGTTCAAGGGCTTATTCTCATGATTGGACCGAGTGTCCCTTTGTTCATCCGGGGGAAAACGCAAGGCGCCGTGATCCGACAATATATCAATACACTTGTGTCCCTTGTCCCGAGTTTCGGAAGGGATCATGCAATAAAGGGGATGTTTGTGAATATGCACATGGTATTTTTGAGTGCTGGCTTCATCCTGCTCAATACAGAACAAGGATTTGCAAGGATGAGACCCAATGCACCCGAAGAGTCTGCTTTTTCGCTCATAAACCCGAGGAGCTTCGCCCATTGTATGCTTCTACTGGTTCTGCTTTGCCTTCACCTATATCATATTCAAATTCACCTACTGCTTCCTCAATGGATTCTTTCACGTTGAGCTCTCCGTCCAGTTCGATACACTCCATGTCGACATCGCCTTTGACTCCATCTGCAGCGTCTTCTCCTGCAGGTGGAACCATGTGGCCGACTCAGTCTCACGCCGCAGTCCCTACACTTCAGATGCCGAGAAGCAGAATGAAAGCTACATTAAACGCTAGAGATAATACTGAATTTCTTGAACTTGAAAATCGTCTTATGCAGAAGCTAATGATCGAAGAGATGACAGGTCTTTCATTCCCTTCAAATAAGCTTGCAGGTGTGAATTCTGCTAACCTCGAAGACGTTCTCGATTCTCAGATACAATTTCCAACATCAACTCAGGTGCATCCGAATGTGACTCAGCAACTTTGGGGCTTTTCTTCTGACCTTACCAATTCAAATGTGATCGGTTCACCACCGGTCACTCTTGATTCGTCTTTGAATTCGAAAATTGATGCCTTGGCACAGCGGTGCCAGAGCTTTATCGAACGCAGCAGCATGGAGAGCTTTAGTTCTAAGCTTCCTTCTGCTACCTCAGTTTCTATGGAGCCATATACTAACTTCTCGGGTTGGAGCTCCCCTGATGGAAAATTAGACTGGTCCATCCGTGGCAATGAACTGAATAAGATGAAAAAGTCTTATTCTTTCGGCTTTCGAAACCAACTTAGCAATTCAACAATGGTTGCACAAAATGATGATGATCAAAATATATTAATAAGCCAGGAATCATGGGTTAATTCACTTGTGAAGGATGCACCAACAGTACAATTAGATCCATATTGTGTTGAAGTGTAAGATCAACTGCAATGCCATAATCCAGATGAAGTTCTGTCTTGGCCAGAACAATTGTACATGGAGCATGAGCAGATAGATGGTGGTGTGAGTCTAATGTTAACTCTTACATTGGATTCTATGAGCATCCCTAGACTAACTTATGTATTAAATGATTATTATACTTTTTTGATTTTATAGATATTCACTATGTATAGGCGACATTTTGTAGAAAATATGGTAAAATGTCTATAATACAGAAGTTGGACAGAATGCAAATATTTTGCATCAGTACCAACTTATATTTTCCACTTTTTCTTAGTTTTTAATTTTCCCTTAATTTTCCAGCAACTAAGAGAATGATGATTAATGCAGTGATACTGGTGAAGAGAATCAGAATTCCTTGATATGTGCGCAAGTATAAAACAGTGTGCCATAGCATACAAACTAGTAAAAACTGGAAATGTAAATTGAAATGTTCTCCAATCTTTATACATATCTTCTAATTTTTTTACAAAATTTTGAAGTTACTAACTTCTAAGTGGTGTTACCCAACAAGTTCACTTACCACTTCATTCAACATTTGATCAAAAATTTCTGACTCAAAATCAGCACATTGTTCTTTCATCCATGCATCAACTTGATTCTTCGAACCACCCAATTCATCTTCAACTAGCTTGCATGCTTCACCCCAAATATCTACATACTCCTTCATCTTCTTCACTTTCTTCTCTGATTCTTCACATTTGTTCTTCTCAATTTCCTTATCTTTCTTCTCATCAATCATCAAATTATCATCGGAACGCATAATAACAGGCTTCCCCTTTTCAAGCTCTGGTGTTAACTTTCTTCTCGAATTCAAACCAACCGCAACAGAATCTACGCCTGCAAAAAAAATTGAAACTTAACTAAATTTCTTGAATTCACACATGACTTTGCAAGACTCGAAGTCAGTTCCAGCGTAAACTAAAATGAAGGATCACGCGACATGAATGAAATTGTAGTTTAAAAACTTGGTAAGACTAGCATTCATAGAGGAAAGTTGAACTCGTCGAATTAGCATAAGAAACAAACCTGCTGCGCAAGATTTGCGGTCGAATTCAAGAACAGAAACAGGACTCGTATCTTCTGATTTAATGCATTCAGTTTCTATCTTCTTTTCTGCACAACAATTTGTTCTCTTCTTCCTAATCCTCTTCCTCTTCTGCAACTTCTCGCCAACCACGGCTTCGTTATAGTTCCTCGGCTTCAACAATTCAACTGCTTCTGAATCAAAACTCTTCTTTTCGGACAAAGCCTTGAACTGACGCGAAGTGTTAGTGATTTCTTGAAGTTTATTCGACACCCTTTTGCTCGTTTTCTCTTTCTCAATCAAATTCCTCTCATCATAAACATTTTCCTTCTTGTTCTTCTTCTCCTTCAGTTCATTTCTCTCTGTTGCTGCCACTTTCTGCTTCGATTCCGAACAACCCGTTTGCTTTTTTCTCCCATTGGATTTCAATGCTTTAGCATTCTCACCTTCATTTTCAAAGCTAAGCACAAAAAAGTTATCATTTTCACTTAATCGAAAAGTCGGAGGTTCCCTAAATGACAGTGTTGAGTTAACCCTCTTGTGATTTAGACTCAGAACTTTTCCATCACTTTCTCCCAAATAGTCCATAGAGTTCAACGATTTGCTACGCGAAAGTGAACCCGGTTTCAACGCGTAAGGTATCATTGATTCCAAACCCATCAACCTTGCCACTAATGGAGGAGGAGGAGTAACAGCAGCAGCAGCAGCCATATAATTCTCCTCAGCAGCACTCAGAACGGAGTTTGTTGAATCAAATTCTGTAATTTGATTCGACGAATCTTTCGGAAGATTTCCAGAACAGAGAATCTTGTGCATGATGGCTGTGAGACAACCTGTAGAGGTCCTTTTGGAGCTACACATTGGTGTGTTGGATGAAGTTGAGGGAGATACATTTGAACAAGATGTAGTTGGAGTTGAGAGTTTCATAATTTGAATGATCTAAGAAAAGAAACACATAAAGAGAAAATAAAAAAAAAACTATATGATAAAATAACTATACAAAATCAAAAAGTGAAATTTGTTATTTTGTTTGGTTCCTAATCTCCCATTTAGTCCATGTCCATGTCATGTTAAGATTTTACACTAACACGTATTATTCATCAAACATACATTTAATTTGAAGTGATGGATTCAAAGTTGCATTAGTTGTCAAATCATGCATTCACGTAGTCAAATAATTATGAATGTTTCCGATTAAAATGTCAAGTAGACAATCTAGTGATTTCAGAAGATCAACAATCTAATAAAAATTTTTAAATTTGGCCAAAATGATGTGAAATATAGATATGTATTTTTCATACTAAGTCATCAAATAATCATCATGCATCAGACAAATAATTATGAATGGATTAAAATTGGACAATGGATCAATCTTAAAAATTATTAAATAGAAATATGCCTGACCTGTTCAATGACAAAGGAATGTTTACCAATCATGTAACACAAACACCTATGAAAAGAAAAGTGTCAAGTGAAACTAATACTAGATATGATTCTCAGACATCTCGTTACTCAACGATTTTAAAAAATGAATTGAACATAATCAATCGCTCAACAATTTTAAAAAATAAATTGAACATGGCCAATCACATGTGTGTGATGTGTCATGTCCATGTCCATGTCATGTTAAGATTTTACACTAACACGTATTATTCATCAAACATACATTTAATTTGAAGTGGCGATGGATTCAAAGTTGCATTAGTTGTCAAATCATGCATTCACGTAGTCAAATAATTATGAATGTCCGATTAAAATTGGACAATCGTGATTTAAGATCAATCTTAAAAATTATTAAATAGAAATATAATATGTTTTTCCTAATCATATAATCAAGATCAGACGGTAAATATTAACTTGCCTGCATGCAAAAATTAATTGTAGTGAATTTAGATTCCTTTTCCACATAGTTATATTAACTGTGTCATCTTGATAGTATGATCATTAAAAAAGCAAATTTTATTTCTATTTCTATTTTATAATTTAAAAAAACGACCTTAAATTAAGATCGTCCAATCTTAAATCACGTATTCACGCATTCTGATAATCTTAAATACTTTATAATCTAAAAGAGACACAAACATCATATACAATGATATTGGCATGATTGATTTGAAGTGTGGATATGATGTAGGTTTTGAAATGAATAAAAAAAATAAAAGCAAATGGGAACAATGAAAAGTGGGATTTGAATTTTGCTACAAGAGGGGACAAAGAGTGGCGGGCTTTAAATTTGAATGTTGGAAAGAAAGAACAAAGCCAGAAATGAGGTGGAACTTGGAAGTGTTACTTTCTTCTTTTTAACACATTGACAATTTAACATAGTACAGTGTACAATGTTTCCACGCGCATAGTAAAGTCCTACTTTTATGCTTAAATTGTGTGAATTGTTTTCTCATTTTGAGCAGACAAATAAGCACGCTCTTGGGGCGCGTTAAGATGGAAGTTTTACTATATTGGTTTAACTTCAAAGTTTCAAAGCTAGAAAAGGAAAAAGTGCTAGAGCTTGAAAGATGGAGATTGGAACCAAGGAGAAGTACTGTTTGTGTTACTTGTCATTTTGTAGCACTGCCAATATTGTTGTCAGTGTTTTGAAGAAGTTCTTTTGGTTCTGACTTTTGGTTATGGTTGTTCCAACAACTTGTAACTACTTTGATGGTTTTGTTTCTTTGTACTTACTACTCATATAACCTTGGTTTTGACAAACACAGAATCATATTAAAAGTAACAAAAGTAATGAGGCAAATCTGATGAATGCAAAGTAATGTGGTATTTAATATGATAAAGATGTAGGTGAAAAATAATGGGGTAACAAAAGTTATGATAAGATAGAATAGTGTTTGTTAAGTAGGTGAAAAATTGCAAAATCATTAATAAAATCAAAAGAATTATTAAAAGAAGTAATGTGAAGTTCTAACTTTACAAAAGTATCTTATGCTTGCTCGCTTCACGAAAGACAGAGGAGTATTATCATGAATAGGTAGTGGATCAAGTGGCCTAATAGGTAGTGGATAAAGTATATCATAAATAGAATCTAATACTATATTTGAATTTTATATTCTATATACCAGTCTTTATAAAATCGATTTGCAAAGTAAGAGGTGTCTCCTACTAACACAAATTTTGAGGTGCAAGTAAGTTTTTTTTTTTTTTTGACAATGAGGTGCTAGTAAGTTAAGTGTAAGTAATTAGACTCACAATTAGGCTCTCTCTCACGTGTTTTCTAGAGAGACGTTAGACTCTCTCTCTCTCTAAAACTTATCGTGCTCCCTCCCTCCAAACTTTAGGGTTTGTGGTGGCTTTTTCACCGGCTTCTCTGGTTCGTGCCCCCAGTGTTTCCTGGTTCCCTTCCCACCGTCTGTGGGTTTCTTTCCTATCCTTGGCCTGCTTAAGGGTGGTTGGCTTTGTGTCGGTTTGAGTAAGTCTCAATGGATCAATGGAAAAACATAGCTTTTTCCAAGGAGGAAGAGGAAGGTGTGGTGGTGGCGGAGGAAGAAGTGTGCGAGGAAGAAACATTTCAGACGACTCTGGCGGGAAGACTCTGGATGGATAGTAGTTACAACGTGAGAGCTTTTAAGAGCACTATGGTTAATGCTTGGAGATTGAAGAACCATGTGGAAATCCAAGATCTCAGCAAAAACCTCTTCTTATTCAAGTTTGCTTCGAAGAGGGATTTGGAGTCAGTTCTAAAGAATGGGCCTTGGAGTTTTGATATAGCTCTGTTAGTCTTGAACAGGGTCTCAGGTGAAGAGCAGCCGTCAGATCTGAATATGCATTTTAGCCCTTTCTAGGTTAGAATCTATGAACTCCCGTTGATGCTCCGATTTGAAGCCATGGCTAGGAAGATTGCGTCTATTATCGGTACTTTCGAAGAGATGGATACAAGAGAAGCATGTAAGAATGGGCGCTTTCTGAGAATCAAGGTTATGGTGGACCTAAAATCTCCACTGAAGAGAGGAATAGTGGTAAAATTCAAAGAGAAGAACCTGCGGGTGCATTTCAAATATGAGAGGTTACCGACTTTTTGTTTCGTCTGTGGGAGGATCGGGCACCAACTGAAAGACTGTGAGTCCCTTGAAGAGCTAACTGAAGAAGGTTTTGAGGAGCTGGAGGAACAGGATTTATCCTATGGGCAATGGTTAAGAGCTTCACCGTTACCCAAGATGAGTGAGCAAGTTAGGAAGAAGGAGTCCAGTTCTGGTACGTGTAGTAAGAACTTGTTCAATGCCCCTTCTAGTCGGAGTAGATGTGATCCGAAGGAGAAAGGCTTGATGGAGGAAAATGAAGTGCAACAAGTTCATGAGGGTGGAGATCCAAGGGTGCTTGTTTCAGAAAACTCAAAGGCAAAACTAGATGGGTTAGACATTGAGACAGTAGCTGAATCTTTGGGCGCTGTGGATCTGTCCGTAGCAGAACCGGTGGAAACCATGAAGAGGTAGGTGGTAGCTCAACAAAAGAAATGGGTGAGGAAGAAAGGAGAAAGAAAAGGCGGTGTATCTCAAAGAAGAGCGAAAGGAAGGGAAAACTCAAAAAGGCAACTAATTGATGTTATGATAACTGAAGGATCTATTGATGATTGTGGAAGTGGGAAAAAAAAGAGGAAAGCTGTTATTGGAGAAGGAACTGTAAAAAACTTTTCACCAGAGGTGGTGTTGGATATCCAACACCGCCTACCCCAATGAAAATCTTGAGTTGGAACTGCAGAGGTTTGGGGCATCCTCGGGCAGTTTGAGCCTTGTCAAGGCTCATCAAATTAGAAAACCCCTCTGTGGTCTTCTTGATGGAGACTAAATTGAAGGTTGATGAAATGGGAAAGATATCTCTTAAGCTTGGTTACAAGTTTTCGCAGTCTGTGGATTGTAGAGGGAGTGGTAGATATAGGGCTGGGGGTTTGTGTCTGCTTTGGAAAGATCCGATTGTGATTCAGGTTCAGTCTTTCTCTCAAAATCACGTGGGGGGCTCTTGTGAGATGGAGGAAGAAGAAGGCCCTTGGTCCTTCACGGGCTTTTATGGTTTCCCGGAGGAGATGCGTAAACGAGATTCGTGGCTTTTGGTGGAAGAATTTTCAAGGAATCTGGGAGGTAAATTTCTGATTTTTGGAGACTTTAATGATACAGTCTGTAATACGGTGAACTGACTTTTTATCGATCGAAAATGTTGCGGTAAGCAAGAGTCGCCACCGACTTTTATTTTATCCAAACAAATTCAGAAAGGCAAAAAGAAACAGAAAAAAACCTTTTAAAGAAATCTAAGTTCGGGGGGTAATTTATGCAAAGGGAAGGTGTAAGGCACCCTTTGCATCCATGGTTTTACATGGGCTCTTAATTGCTTTGCTTGCTCGTTTTCAGAAAATGTAGATGAAAAAGGAAAAATGGACTTTAGCTCGTAAATGAGCGTAGCCAGTTTTTTGAAGAATTTTGAGAAAGAATATAGAAAATAGAGCATGGCAAGGCAATTAGGGGCAATTACCTTAAACTCAGATGATAGGTCTCTTTTTTGCCTTTCAGAATGAAAGGGTCAATCCTTGCCATAAGAGGGCAGGAAGCCTTTCGTTTGGAGGTAGAAGGGTCGTCGAGTTATCGTTCGCCCAAAGACTGACCCATGCCATAGAAGGGCAGGTAGTCTAAGAGGAAGGATCAGAATAGCCTTTGTTTGTAGGCAACCAGAAGATACCTCAGCCTTATTCGTGGGCAACTTCCGAGGGTCGGGGTCATGTTAGTGTATCGAAGGCAGCATCATTTTAGGGTCTCATGACCTTTTATCGAGGCAACATGGCTGAGGTATCCTCGTATTCGAGGGACTGGCTATTCTGCACAAAATACAAGGCAACAAGGCAACAGGCAACAGGCAACAGAGAGGGTTACCCAAAAGCGTGCGTGTGTGCACCAATCACGTGATTATATTCAATTATATTATCTTGTAAATTAGCGATTCTAAATTCAATTCATGGTTGCCACTCCCTATTTTACTAACCATGCAGTATATAAAGCAATAAAGGGGAAGGGAAATTGTAACCAGCGGAGGAGAGGGGAATTGTAACCAGCGGATATAAAAATAAAAGGTCTAACATAAGTAATAATTGAGATAGAGTTTTAGGGTTACCAACGTTCGTAGCTTTGGCAATTTGACAAACCCTGAAAAGGCGGAAAAAGAAGAGACAGAAAACAGATAGTGAGTGCATTATCGGTTCGAAGGCGAACTTTATTAACCATAAAAGTAAAAAGAATAATGAAATTAAAAGTAAAATAGAGAAAGGACACTTAGCTTCGAATTTGATCTGATATGGTTGGCGGGAAGCCTCGGGGTAACCCTGAAAAAGGCAAGGCAGAAACAGTGAAGGCAAGACAAACCCCTGATTTTAAAAGAAAATAAAATATGCTTTAAAGATAAGGTACTTAGCTTTGGGTTTTTGATCAGGCGCGTTGTCGGAGTGAACCATGTCGATAACCCTGAAAAGGCATAAACAGAAAAGAAAATTTTTCAGTGTATATGAATGTTCGTCCTAAACCCTGATTAGGGTATAATTTAAATAAGAAATACCAACGATTTAATTAATTATTGGTCTCACGACCTAATTAATTAAATCGGGATCAGAAAATTAAATCTAAAATAAAAAAAATAATCTTTATGAAATTTTTAGAATTTAAATAAAATAATTATGGATTTTAAAGATATATACATGGCTAAGTATAATAAAAAATAAATATTAAATAAAAAGAGAATATGAATTTAATCATTTAAATAAATAAATAAATTAAATAATGAACAAATCAAATAGCAAATTAAATTCTTAATAATAGTTTATTATTTCTAAGAAACAAAGAATTGAAATAATATACATATACATATATATATATATATATATATATATATATATATATATATATATATATATATATATATATATATATATATATATATATATATATATATATATATATAAATAAAATAAGCTATGTAATTAAAAATAAAAAAAATTGCAAAATACTTAGCTTTCGTTCCAGTGTGGCAGATACGTGCGTGACCATGATAGACTCGCGCCTTGTGGAACGTCAGACTGGAGGAGCCTAAGATCCAGTGGCTGTGGTGACGAGCGCGTATGCCATGTGTGAGGCCGCGGAGCACCGGATCCAAAGCTGAGAGAAAGGAATGCGCGCGCAGAAGGAATTCAAATCAACCAACCACATGATGACACCTCGTCATCTTCTCCACCCAGACCTGCAACAAAACCTTTTACACCGGTCTTTGCACATACGCTGCAATAGACCCTAGCTTTTTACACCTGTGAAAACCAAAAAGGGGCATAAAAGAAACGAAAATTCATCGCGACCGTCCAGACGCGATCGTCCAAGGGTCCTGAACACGATGATGGATTCAATTTGGCCTAATTTCTCCTGTGAAGAAAACCCCTAAAACGAAAACCTAAATCACGTCTATGGCATACTTTGATTCAGATGCCCAAACATCAAACTAAATGCCCAGAATCGATCAGAACCTCATAACAATCAATAATATGCAATCAAAATGTATTTAGATGCAATGATTCAATGAAAACAAACGGATTTTAAAACTTGCAAACCGTGAGTGTTCTAAGGTCGATTCTGGACTTGCTTCTCAAGTGTAACGATATGGATTGCTTCCAAATGCTTCCAGGGACGTGTTGGGATCGATGAAAGGCCTTGGATTCGCTTCAAACTCCGAATCCAACTTTTGAGTTTCTTGGAATTTTTTCACTCGGGTTTATGATTCTTGAGGCAGAATTTTCGTCCCCTTGTACCTTGGACTTGTTATGTATTTATAGGAGAGTGATTAGGGTAACAAAACTGAACCAAATCCCTTGTGAATCTTTGATTTGCAATTGAGAAAATTTGATTGAGAATTAGTTATGAAACTTGCTAATTTTGGCTAAAATTGATTCAATCTCCTCTCAATCACTTATGCACGAATTTGATTTGAATTTGGAGAATATATGATGATTAATGATGGTTGAAATTATATCTTTTTTTGTAAAATATTTGATTTTTCTAATTTATATGATTTTAATTCTTTTTTAATTAGAATAAAAATCAAAATAAATCACATAAATCATATATTTTCGTGGGAAGAGAGATCTTGGGATTTGGATAACTTGTGAATAAGGATTGAATCAAAATCTCTTGGGCCCATTTGCAAAATAGTTCAAGTTTCTTCACATTTTTCCTTCCAAAATAGGCCAACTTTGACAAGGTGTATCTCCCTCAATTTTTGAGGTATGGAAGTGTTCTAGGACTTCTTAGGAACCTCAGAGAGTCCTCTAACCAGTGTCCTTGGTCTCACATCAAAATTCTTCTCCATTCTCATTTTATGTCCTTTTGAAAAAAGTGTCTTTTTGTTGATTTTGAAAAGGACCTATAATGTTTTGGTCCATATCTCTCAAATGAAGCATTTTTTGGACTTGGCATGTGAGAGACAATTTTGTAGAGAATCAAATTTCCTTCAAAATGAGCTTTGGATGGAAAATTTTGGATGTTCCATGTGAGAGTTATAGCTGGTCAAAGTTCAGTTGACTTTTCCTATGCAACACCCTAATTTAGAAACTTCTTGATTTATTGATTTTTGTTCTTTCCTTGATGAACCATGATCAATTCTTGATCAAATGGTGAATGATACTTCAATATGAGGATCTTGACAAAAAGTCAGGAGTTTTGACTTTATTTTGACCACAGTTGACCTTTTATGTCAACCAGTCGACTGTTGACTTTCTGAACTTTTGAGTAACCAGAGCTTTGAGATAGGCCTTGATATTTGTCATGGAAGTAATTTGGGATACATTGAGCCATATGAGATGTCTTGGAGCCATTGATCCAGTGATTTTCCTTTGAAAGAACCAAACCCTAGTTCAGAGCCTTTGTGTAGGGGAAAGTGTCTGGAAGCTTTGTGTGTTGATATGAATTTGTGTAAGAGAAATTGTGTGGGCAAATTTTGGGGTATGACAGCTGCCCCTGTTCAATTATCTTAAACCTGAAGATGTAGAGTGGTTTGTATGCCAGTCGGTATCTGAAGGTGAGAGATGATTGAACACTAGAATACCTAGGAATTTGCCCTAGCTGAAATAGGGACTTTTGTCGGAGATGGGCTTAAAGATGCCATCCAGATGTTGAGACTGAAGTGTTTGAGAAGTAGTTGTTTAGAGATGGGCTTAAAGATGCCATCTGACTTGATAAGCTCGAGAGTTAGAATGTGTCATACGTTAGACTGTTTCTAGTTTGCATCCGTAGATGTCTGGAAGGTCGTGCGTTAGGCTGAAGATAAATTGTGCGTTAGACTAATCTTGATTGCATCCTCAGATGTCTGGGAAAACCGTGAGTTAGGTCGGAGAATAAGTCGTGCGTCAGACTATTCAGATTGCATCCGTAGATGTCTGGAAAACCGTGCGTTAGGTCGAAGAATAAATCGTGCGTTAGACTATCTTCAATTGCATCCTCAGATGTCTGGAAAACCGTGTGTTAGGTTGATGGATAAGTCGTGCGTTAGACTACCCAATTTGCATCCGTAGATGTCTGGAAGACCATGTGTTAGGTCGAAGAATAAATCGTGCGTTAGACTATTCTCAGTTGCATCCTCAGATGTCTGGAAAACCGTGCGCTAGGTTGATGGATAAGTCGTGCGTTAAACTACCCAATTTGCATCCGTAGATGTCTGGAAGACCGTGCGTTAGGTCGAAGAATAAATCGTGCGTTAGACTATTCTCAGTTGCATCCTCAGATGTCTGGAAAACCGTGCGTTAGGTTGATGGATAAGTCGTGCGTTAGACTACCCAATTTGCATCCGTAGATGCCTGGAGTGTCGTGCGTTAGGCTTTGAATAAGATTCGAATCTTTGTAATGTACCTGACAGATAATATTCACTTGGTAACAATGTCAGTTTTATGCAATGTTTATGATGTATGTAATGAATGAGATGGAGTTCTCAAAAATAAATGGGGCGCTTTGTATGTTATGTATGAATTATAAATGCATGCAAGGCATGAATATGCATGTGATGTATATGATGTATGGATATGATTTATGTTGCTCGAAGCATCTTGATTGAGAAGATAAATCTCTGTGTCATTGTGAGTTTGATGTTTTGATCTTTTCTTGGAGATGCTCAGCTGGGGATTTATGATTTCTTGCTTGGGGATGATCAGTAACTTGATGTACCCTGTTTGGGGATTTAGAGATATTAATAAACCATGTTTGGAGAAAAGAGGAAGGACGGGGAATCAGTATTGTTGAAGATGTAAACTCTGTTGGGGAGTCATGTCTTTGTCGGGACGAGAACGTTTGAAGATGTCTTCTTAATGATTACTCTGCGGGGAGGTGGTTTTGTGAACCTGGCTCTGTGGGGAGACATGGGTGTCTTGAAAGTTGCCCCCAGTATTGTAGTAAATTACTACTCGATTCAGGACACGCCACTGAGTATTGATCAAGATGTTGAACTGGACTTGCATAGATTTGCCCCAGTTAGCAGGAACTTTGGAAAGATTCGCCTCGAGAGGATTTTATGAGATGTGCACTATGGGCGACATGCCCCTAGTACTTAGCATGATGCCCCTGACTGATCGGGACATAGCTTGAAACCCACTTGGGATGCACGCCTTTGGCTGTTTGGCATTTTGGGAGACTCTCGGAGTCTTGACTTGATTGCCCCAGATTGATCGGGAACAGCGTGCCATGCCCCTTGTATACATAGAGACATTGCTTCTCGGAGTAATCTTGTCTGTCGGGATAACTTTCAGTCATTAGTTGTACCCTGTGCAAGTTCTTTCTGATGCTAACATTTGAAATTATGTAGCAGAATGCGTTTAATAATGAATTCATGAGATGCAATGCATACGTTTGTCTTGATTTTTTTGTTGAAAAACATTAAAACAGGAGATGCAAAAGTGTGATGTTTGTAAAAACGTGATATTTGTAACAATGTGATGTTTGTAAAAACTTGATATCAACTCAGCATTAGTGGTAAACCTTAAGGAGTCGGGATACCTTTGTTGTGTCAGTATGCTTTCGAACTAACCATGCTTCAATTAGGACTTTCAAGGGTTGTAACGTGGCTTGGTTCACGGTTTAAGAAACAAAAGATAAAGGCTCAAAATTTATTTGTACCCATCCCAATCTTCGTGATGTTCTACGATCCTATGCTCAGTTAATTTGACTTATGCATTCATGTTCCAAGAGACTTTTGGATTTGCACCTTCGATAATGACGATAGTTCGCAAGCAATGAGAACTTTTGAGATGACAGTCACTTCTTCCTTTTGGTAGTCACCACTTTGAGTCGTTCCAGAATTTATTGACTTCTCTTTTTTCATCTTTTTGATATCCCTAACTTTTGCCTGAACTGTCTTTTTTGATCTTACAGTCAGCGGGATGCCTTGATTTTTGCCTAAGTCATCTTTTGATTTTTGACTATCGCACGCTCGCGAAAAATGAACAGAGTCGCCACCAATATATTTATCCCATAAGGGAAAGGAATATCAGAAAACCTAACAAAGGAAGGAACAAGGTCTTGCGACCAGAGAATCAAGGTACGGGAGTCGGTTACGCAAGGGGAAGGTGTTAGCACCCCTCACGGCCATCGTACTCGATGGTATCCCCCTATGTCTGTTTCTATCTAAAGGGTGTATACTATGTCTAAACCTAAATGCGAATGAATGCAGAATGTAGGGAAAATAAAGAATTGTACTCGCACGGGCCCTACCCCGCTGCCTACGTATCCTTTTCAGGAATCAGAGTTACCGTAGCTCGGCTCAAGATTTTCTGTTTGTTTTGTGTTTTTTAGGTGGGCGGAGTTAACGCTCGCGCTCTTGCATAAGGGGACAGCCTAGGATGCAATGGAGCGGAGATAACAATGCCCTTAAGAAAAGAGGGAAGAGAGAGAGAATTGGTTTGTATCTTTTAAGGGTAATTCCATGATGACGAAGACCCACTACAAGGCTTCGCATCACTTCCTTACTTTGTTTTAAATCTGACCGTTTATTAGTGTTTTGAAGTGTTTTTGGTTAGGTGTTTTTTAAGGGGATTTAATTTTGTGACTTAGATCATACCAAAAGGATTTTGTTTGTTCTTTGAATATTTAGAGAATGCACATCGAGGTCTACACCACAATCGATTCTTTAAATGACGGATAAGAAATACATCGAAATCTACATTCCAATCATTTCTTTTCCGTTTAGTAGAAAAGAACGTACATCGGGGCCTACGCCCCAATCATTTCTTTTCTACTACGTGGGGAAGAACGTACATCGGGGCCTACGCCCCAATCATTTCTCTCCCACCATATATCAGAAGTGTGACAGTATGATCTTTGTCAGGTTTTTATTAAGTATTTTAAAAGTTGAAAAGAAAAAGAGAATGAGAAGGGAACTATTCCTAAATTCTAGTCTAAGTTGTCTATACAAGTCTAAATCCTAATGTTAACATGGGACTAAATTCTAAAAGGAGCAATAAAATGATATTAACAAAATAGGCCAAAATATGGCCAAAAGCTAAGTAACAAAATCACACAACAATTATACAAAAATAAAATGAAAATGATACGAAAACATAAAGAAAACGATTCAAGTATTAGTGCAAAATTAACCTAAAAAATACTACTATTTTTATGGCATTTTATGTGTCAAAATTTATCAATTAAAAAGGACAAAAATGATTCCTAAAAATGTGATCTAAAAATCTAACAAGTTTCATTGATTATATGTTTTTTAGAACCTAAAAATAATGGGAAAAAAAAACCTAGAGGAAAAAGAGGCCTAATTCTAGTTAAAAACTATGTGAATCAGGGGTGAAAATCAGGATTCAGTGGTGTGAAAAGCAAAGGGGGCGCAGGCCCGGGCAGACCTGGCCCAATGGTTGTTTTTTTGTTTATTCAGATTTTCTGTTGTTAAAAAAATGCATGGGCCTAAGGGGAGGTGGATGAATTTCTCAAGGCCCAAGGGTTATGAGTCAAAAATCCAAATTCTTAATTGATTTAATTTCCTTAATCAGACTTATAATACACTATTCACCTAAATCACCAATTAATACCAATTAAACTTTATGGAAACAAATTAATTCAGACCTATTCATACTAATCTCACATTAATCTATAAACTTAATTCAGACTTTATATTAATGTTAATGTTAAATCAAATTAATACAAAAATTGAAAGAGGGATTTAGGGTTACTCGTTTTGTGGCTGATGGAGTTCTTCAGAACTCAACCTTCCTCCCTCTCACGACGGCGACGGCGACGGCGACGGAACCCGCTACCTCTCCTCCGTGAATCAACGCACAACAACATACCCTCACCTATCACCGTACACTCGTTCTTGCTCAGCCTCTCATCTCTCTCGATTTCATAGAATCAGAGACGGCATCGCTGATCTCTCGAGCTCAACTCTCTTCTCCGATTCGATATGACGTCTCACTCTCTCGCTCTCAGCTTCTCTCCCTCGATTCATCTCCATTCATCACTCCGATTTAGTTTCTCTTGTTCACCTCAGATTCTCCGTTTTTCTTTTCTTGATCTCAGATTGTCTCGTAACCATTGTTGTTGCAGATGAAATCGCGATGTTACTGTTGATTAGTTGCGACGAAGAACGAATCGCAATGATGATATTGATTCGGTAACAAGACGGCTACGCGGAGAAGATTGTTGATACATGAGGATGATGATGAACTTGCGTGAAGATGAAAATGATGCGATAAGGATTGTTGTCGATAACGAGCTATGGCGTTGGCACGATGTCGGTGATGTTGCGATATGATGATGAAGCTCGTGGTGAGAATGAAGGTGATGCGATAAGGATCGTTGCCGGTAATGAGAAATTCAAGTAAGAGCGCCTTAATCTTTTGATCTTGTTTTCTAATTCACACTTCTTCTTCTATTCTTTCTTCTTCTTTTTCGTTCTGTAGTTCTCCTCTGAACTGTTATCGAGTGGTGTATGAACTCAGTGGCGGAGCCAGAAATTTTATGGAGCCCGGGCAAAAAATTTATATCTTGTTTTTACAAATTTTACAACCTATTTCTACTAATTTTAACCTTAATTTTGTCTAAAAATTTTGCCCTTAATTTTGTCCAAAACTTTTACACCCTATTTTTACTAATTTTGCCCTTAATTTTGTCTAAAAATTACTAATTTTGCCCCTAGTGTTGTCTAAAAAACCAACTATTATGTAGGGAGTATACAACGAAAAGAGAGGTTGAGCCCGGGCGCATGCCCGGGCTCGCTGGGCTATAGCTCCGCCCCTGTATGAACTGATTGTTTGTTCTTGAAGATGCAGTGATTGAAGGAGTTCGTTGAATGGTTATTGATGATGGTGAACAGCGATGATGATGATTGAAGAGGTCGAGAGAGAGATTGAATTGTCAGAATGATGAAGGATGGAGAGTATTGGAGAGTGAATGAGTTTGAGGGAGATGAAAATGGTGGTGAAGTTGAAGTGGAGTGAGAAGAATGATGAAGATGAATGGTGAGTGAAGATGTTATGTGATGAATGAATCGAGAGAGAGAAAAGATCTGAAGGAGGAGATGGCTCAGCTTATATAGAATTGCAGGGAGAGGATTCAACTCTAAGGTTAGTTGCAAATCTATTGAGTTCTGTTTTCTGTTCTGATTCTGTTAGAGATCCTTAGGTAGGTTGTAACTGATTTTGGAAGTTAGTTACGGACGGATGGTTACATTCTGTTACGTGCTGTTTCAGTTAGTTATGGACTGTTATGAGCTAGAGATGTTAGGAAGTTAGGAGCAAGGATATTAGTTAGGTTGTTGAAATCAGTTAGGGAATTGGTTGAGTTTGTAACAAACTGTTAGGAAAGTTAGGTTTTTTGTGAAGTTAGTTATCGGATTGTGAGGGTAGTTATAACTGTCATAGGAGTTAGTTGCTAAGTTAGTTACAAATAAAAAACAGTTAGGAGGGTTATTTATAGGGAAGGTTAATGACTGGCTGCTGCTAGAAATTAAAGAATTCCTTTCTTCTGATTTTCTTTGGTTGGACTGTTTTTTGGTTTCATATTGATGTAAAGCTGATTTGTGTTGATTGTCTTTTGAGTGATCCATGAACTGATTCAATATGGTAGACTATTTGGTTATGAATTGATGTAGGTGCAGCAGGTCCGATGAAGCCTGGAGGGAAATTAATGACGACACGGTTTGAGTGCAGAGCAGTATTGGATTTCTGTTTGGGTAATGGCAGCAGATTTATGGTTCAATTGGCTGCAGCTTTTCGGTCCAAAGTGGCTAGTTTGTGGTATGCAGAGGAGTCTGTGCTATGGTGGTGCAAGTAGTTTGTTCCTCCACAGAATCAAATTCATATTTTTTAGCCTTTATATATTGAATAAGACCATAAAATGCCGGCATTCAATCTGAACCTTTGTTGTGTTTTGTAATGGAGTTTATTTTTGTATGGACTTTGAAATTGATTGTATCTCATAGATGGATTTGAACAATGCTGTAACTTGAATTAAGTGTTGAAGGAAGTTTGAAAATGAGACTTTGTGAAGGTTACGGATGACCTTTGAATGAATCGAAATTGTATTGAATATATTTTGAATCCCACTTATGAACTTGTCCTAATAACAATTCATCCATTTTGCCATGTCAAAAATTTAAATTCAATACCAAGAATCATGTATCACTTTGGTTAAAAACCCAACTTCCCAAAGTAGACTTTCACCAAGGTCAATGATCAAATGGTACTTTTGAATCCACATTTATATGATATCTCCCACCTTCATGAGAAGTTGACTTGAAATCCACTTGTGCAAAGTTCTTGCATCAATTATTCCTACTGCCTTGTACCTTAAGGCAAAATCCAATAAAACTCACGCTAAACGCAAGTGTCTCGAGCAATGAATAGATGAGTTTGCCTTCCCTTTCCTTTTCAAAATCCAAAAGCTAAATCTCATAGCTCAAGCAAATACATGAATCTTTTTAACTTATGAAAAATAATCTCAATAGCATCTCAGTGCACTATGTGACCATTCTTGTCAAAATCCTACCCCAATTGATGGGTACAAAACATAGTAGTACACAACTTATATCACATATCACAAAGGAATCCTCAATTCTCAAATCTAATCCTTGAGCCCAATGCGAAGTTATTGGTTAATGAATGCATGAGTTAGGTTAATGTCCTAATGGAGATATGCACATGAATGAAAAGCCTAAGCCAGATGAAAATAAAAGGGTAGGACAAATTTGGGGTATGACAGCTGCCCCTATTTAATCGTCTTAAACCTAAAGGTGAGATTGGCGCTAGCCTTTCGAACATTCAAGGTAGAAGAAGATTAAATATCAAGACCTGAAATTTGTCCTGAAGAGAAGATGGTGTAAGTGTTATCCTTATTTTTTGTTTTAATATCTGCTGGGGAAAGAGAATTTTGTTTTTCTGATGGAAATATTTACAGTGAGTCATTGGATGAATGGTGAGAGCTTGTAACGTAGCCCAAGGTGCCAATACAAGGTTCTCAAAGGAAATGTTTACTACATGGAAGTGGTCGGAGCAGAAGTATGTCTGGTGGGAAGGTAAGATAGACAAGTGTTTTAAAGGAGATACAGACGAGTATCGACAGAATGACACATACGAGCATCAAAAGGAGATACAGACGAGTATCGACAGAATGACACATACGAGCATCAAAAGGAGATACAGACGAGTATCGAAAGAATGACACATACGAGCATCAAAAGGAGATACAGACGAGTATCGAAAGAATGACACATACGAGCATCAAAAGGAGATACAGACGAGTATCGAAAGAATGACACATACGAGCATCAAAAGGAGATACAGACGAGTATCGAAAGAATGACACATACGAGCATCAAAAGGAGATACAGACGAGTATCGAAAGAATGACACATACGAGCATCAAAAGGAGATACAGACGAGTATCGAAAGAATGACACATACGAGCATCAAAAGGAGATACAGACGAGTATCGAAAGAATGACACATACGAGCATCAAAAGGAGATACAGACGAGTATCGAAAGAATGACACATACGAGCATCAAAAGGAGATACAGACGAGTATCGAAAGGATGACACATACGAGCATCAAAAGGAGGATACAGACGAGTATCGAAAGAATGACACATACGAGCATCAAAAAGAATAACACAAACGAGCGTTTGGATCAATACAGACGAGTATCGACAGAAGATACAGACGAGTACCAAAGGAATGACACAGACGAGTGTTTGAATCAATACAGACGAGCATCGAGAGAATATACAGACGAGCATCAAAGGAATGACACAGACGAATGTTGAAAGAATAACACAGACGAGTGTTGAATCAATATAGACGAGTATCGAAAGAAGATACAGACGAGTACCAAAAGAAGATACAGACGAGTACCAAATAATTACACAGACGAGTGTTTGACTCAATACAGACGAGTATCGAAAGGAATGACACAAACGAGTGTTTAACTCAATACAGACGAGTATCGAAAGGAGATACAGACGAGTATCGAAAGGAATGACACATACGAGTGTTTAACTCAATACAGACGAGTATCGAAAGAGGATACATACGAGTACCAACAGGAATGACACAGACGAGTGTTTAACTCAATACAGACGAATATCGAAAGGAGATACAGACGAGTATTGAAAGGAATGACACAGACGAGTGTTTGAGAAGCTTGGTAGATGGACTTACTGGGGATTGGGAATTGGTTTTGAAATGATTTGCCAGGACGGAAGGCAAAGGATACACAACACGGGGGTTGGATCTAAAAGTTTTCCCGTACGAGGGAAAGGGACCACGGAGACTAGTGACGACTAGACTCGACCCAAAAGAGTAGTACATACTGAAGAATCACGGGATATCGATGCTTGCGAAGCATAAGAACTACATTAATCCCTCAGGCCAAAAGGCGGGGTATAATCCTGTAAGAGTGGCAATCGTTCGAATTGCCACACACCAAGTATGGTTATCCAAACGATTGAAAAATGAGATGGGTTGAATGCTCACCCTCATTCGCACTCTGATCTGCACGCAGCACATGGGAAATAACCTCGGAGACAACGATTCTGACGAAGAAAGACATTGTATCCGATCCATGTTGGAGAGAGAAAATGAGACCTCTTCTGGGGATTAAGGATAGCAGGTATCGGCACCGTGGCTGGAAGTGATTTATAAGGTAGTAGCAGATATCAATCGGAGTTTGTAAGGATAACATCTCTATGGGGATGGAACGTCGTCTTGATTGAGTGCTGATTTGTATTATCTGGCTTATGCTTTGTATGCATGTTTGAATTTTTCTATGGCGTAATGATCCGCTTTGACGGATATGCTACGCCTTTGAGGATGCAATGTTATATGCAGTGAACACTATATGCAGGATGCCAAATAAAGGCATTGGTGAGGTAAACACCAGGGAGAATCCCCTTAGTGTTAAGGACCATGTGGAAATGCCAATAAATATTGGACTTTGACTTGTAAGATGCACCTTCTGATTGTTGGCTTGTAGAGTGTAGAATAACTTTTGAATTCTCACTATGTGCCACTGCTTGGAGGATTTTCAACTTGAGGAGATTCCCTCGATTCATCATGTCGGAGATAGTAGATCCAGATAAGGGGACCAGGTTGGAGACGTAGAACAGCTCCTAGGAGAAATAAACTCCTATGCTTGGGGAGAGATCAAATTTCTAGGAGAAATAAACTTCGTGCTTGGGGAGAGACTTTTCTAGGAGAAGCGAACTCCTATGATTAGGGATAAATGATATAACTCATAAGATTGTGCCCCAAGTCTCATGACCCATGAAGGTATTTTCCCTAAAGGATCCTTGGAGAGATTTGTCGAATCTCGACGTAACTGCTCCAGATTGGTTGAACTCAAGAGAGATTCCTCGACTTGACTGCCCCAGATTGATCAAAGCTTGAAGAGATTTATCGATATGATTGCCCTAGATATGCTGAATTTGAGAGGTCAAACCTCGATTCAATTGCCCCTGATTAGGTACATCTTACTAGAATCCTCAAGCTTTCCTTGTTTTGAAGTCACACAGACATGGAAACAACTTTACCACGCTCAAAGGAGTCTTCAAACTCTTCCCCACAGTGTAATCAAAGAATGCATCAACTGTTCATTCCCAACGGATTTCTTTAGAGAACCTGGCCCTTGATGGTCAACATTTGAGATGATTAGCTTTTACTCCTTGGAGTTCTCAAGTCTCTTTTCTTTGACATGATCAAGCCCTTCACTGATTCTCATCTTGAAATTTCTTTGATGTTAAGCAAATGTTTTGCATGCAGAAAAATGTTAATTCTAAGAATGATAATTCTAATGCAAAGCGTATGTTAGTCTTGAAATTTAAAAACTTTTTATGAAATGAGGTTACGACCTCTTGTGACTGAATCACTAGTTGACAGAACCTCGATTTTTGCATATGGAAGATAAAGCAAGCATACGATACCAATAAAAATATGTATCATGCTTCATTGGGAGTCAGCTAAATGCTATCTCATCGGAGTGTGCTTTCAAAATAAACCCTACTTCAATTAGGACTTTTAAGGGTTGTAATTTGGCCGGGTTAACGGTTTTGGAAACAAAGGATTTTTAGGCTCAAAATTATTTGTACCCACCCCCTTCATGATGTTCTCCAGTCCTATGTTCAGTTAACTCAACATGAGCGTTCATCCCTCACAAGGAATTTTGAGACGGTTGAAGAATCAATGAGCTTCTTTGGACATGGCAGTCACTTCATCTTTCACTTTTGGTGTCTGATCACACGACTTTGTTCTTTTGATGTTTTTCGCTTCTTTGCTTTTCTCTTTTTTGTTTCCTTAACTTTTGCCTGGACAAATTCTTTTGTAAATTTTTGAAGTCCAGCGGGATGCCCTAACTTTTGCCTAAGTCACTTATTTTCGTGTTGTTGACTTAGCGGGCTCTCTTTTTTCTTTTGTTTTTTTTTTTGAACAAGTCGTGTGATGTTGCGTTGCTTTCGATTTGTTTGAAAGATTGTGGCTGCCTCGTTCCTTTGATTTGATGAAGGATTACCATTGTGGTATCGTTATCTCTTGATCTCTTGATGGAATAAGGATGATCATTGCGGTTTTGAGATTCCTCAACCTTTGGAAGGATAACCATTGTTGTATCCTTGGATGCATATCCTTTTGGTGAGTTTTGAACACTCGATCAAGTTAAATGAACACTACCCTGCCCCAGGGTTAAAATAAGGGTTTTTTATGGCTAGAAAAGAAACTCCTACTCCCAGGCTCAAAGGGGTTAACGAGGGTCTATCTCCCTTATATCTCCGGTGTTTGGGGATTTGAATCAATGCCTGTACATCCTCAGTAGGGTTTTATTCAAAAGCACATAATTAGAAATTTTGCGTTTTTATTTTTCATCATTCTCCCTCAGCTTTTTGCGTAAGCAAGCGATTAGTAAAGTTGGTATCGTAATGCCAAAAACATTTTATGAGTGAAAACGAATGGGTTTCTTCAAGACAAACATAAACAATGTATTATGATTTTCATTCAGAAATTAACAAGTTTTTACATGCTAGTAATGCTTAAACAAACAATGAAATGTTACAAATGAGAATGCAATAAAGAAACTAAATGAATATCCTTGTTGAGGAGAATTGACTCCGTCTGGACTTATTGCTCTTGAATACTTTCTGCAGTTCCTTCCAAACACCTTAGATTACTTCAAAAGAGAACTCCAACAAAGTCACCCATGAGTTGTAAACTTTCTGCTTTTCTTTAGGGATTCGAGCAATGCGAGTGATGCAATGCTCAAGATAAGAGTACGTCTTGCTTATCCCTCGTGCGGGAGCCCCAAGCATAATTGCTAGATTAGTAATCTCCATCATAAGTGGAAGAACCTTGTATGGTCATCGAATTGAGGAGATCTATTCGTGATGAAGAAGACCCAATACACGAATCTTTAACCAACTGAAATTCCGACAATCAGGGAAGCGAACGGGCACAAGGCAATAGAATCACATCCATTTGTCTCTCATATTCTTCTCGTCTCTGTTAACAAGCGGAGGCCATTGAGAAGGAAATTCTGAGAAGAGACAACTCAGTTATGAAGTAGAACCTTGAGAATGAGAAGCATTGTGTAGAACACTTTTGATTACCACATGGAAAGAGATTCTGACAAAGTCACCCAGGAATTTGTAATGCTTTTAAGGGATTCGAACAAAGCAAATGGCGCAATGCTCAAGATAGACCAGGTCTTGCTTATCCCTCGATCGGGAGCCCCAAGCAACTTCCACACATGTATGAGAGATGATTACCAATTTAGCTTCAATATCCATCATTAGGAGTGAGAGTGGATGATCCTTGCATTTCTTGATATCAGGCATTAGGCACAAACCAACAACATCTGAATCAGTGGAGTCACAACTTTTTCATGGCTTCCAACTTTTCTCCAAGAAGTGAACCCTTTTGTCAATTTCAATACTTGGAAACCTGAAGACTTCAATGATGTGAATTCTCCTTACCAAGAATAGGAATCTCAACATTACTTCAGACATTCTGATTCATAAGACCTTCGCTTGAGGTGAGATTAACATTGCATTTGGCCTCTGAGGAACTTGTCTCAATTCTTCTTGTCAAAGAGAAAAGGCTTGAATAACCTCCATACAGTGATTCATGTCAGTCTCCATTTATGTTCTCATCTCATTCAAAACCCCACAGAGTTGTTCCATTGCTAACTTTTAAGCACATAGTGGTGAGAAGTCAATTTTGTTGTTGAAGTCAGAATTTGAGTAGAAAAGGCCCCCACAAGCTTCTGATAGAACCATGAAATGCATGATAGTGTGAATGCATGTTTCATTTATGAGATATCCTAAAGTCTTTTCACACACTTCCATTTTCTCTTTTATCTCTTTTTTTTTTAAATCAAGGCTTTGTTTCATATGGAGTATCTTTTCCTTTTCTTTTTTCGCTCTTCTATTTCCTTTTTCTTTTTCTCTTTTTTTTTGGAAATAGACTTTCGGATACCCCACAAATGACGTGGATAAAGCAATGATGTTTATGCAATGCAACGGCATGGGATCAAGATCCATATAATCTTAATAACCACTGTACAATCCTCTGAATAACTGATATAGGTCAGATGTCATGAGATCAAAGGTCCGACATAGATCATAGAACCAAAGGAACATAGTCACCAATAGAACCAAACAGTCATCGACGTAACCAAATAGTCACCAACGGAACCAAATAATCACCAACGGTACCTGTCATGTATATCCCTCCCCACTCACAGGTGTAGTCTAGGTCAGGGTAGGTCAAAATGGCAACCAGCGTTATCAGTCCTCCTGAGGCACCACCATTGTTGCATCTACATGCCAACGGTGATACCCCATTTGGACCTCGACTGGGCGTGGGTCTCATGCTCGCACTAGACAAGACCTGACATCTCATCGGCGTCATGACTATCCACTCTATCCTAGGTGTCCTATGTGTCAACTCTGGCCTGGGTATTGGGCCTTTTACCTCATAGAAACATCCCACCCAACCTGCAAACAGAGAAAATATGTGGCCCCCACGGGGACCCATAATATAGTCCAGATGCATGCGGAAAGTAAACATGATATGCAAGCAGGAAAATAAACATGATATGCAAGCATATATACATGATGTAGACATACAAATAAACAAATAAACAACCAATAAAATAAAACAAACAAAGGCTAGGATCAACTCACTAAGTACGGACCCGCAATAGGTCTAACGTCCCCAGCAGAGTTGCCAGCTGTCGCACGCTCGCGAAAAATGAACAGAGTCGCCACCAATATATTTATCCCATAAGGGAAAGGAATATCAGAAAACCTAACAAAGGAAGGAACAAGGTCTTGCGACCAGAGAATCAAGGTACGGGAGTCGGTTACGCAAGGGGAAGGTGTTAGCACCCCTCACGGCCATCGTACTCGATGGTATCCCCCTATGTCTGTTTCTATCTAAAGGGTGTATACTATGTCTAAACCTAAATGCGAATGAATGCAGAATGTAGGGAAAATAAAGAATTGTACTCGCACGGGCCCTACCCCGCTGCCTACGTATCCTTTTCAGGAATCAGAGTTACCGTAGCTCGGCTCAAGATTTTCTGTTTGTTTTGTGTTTTTTAGGTGGGCGGAGTTAACGCTCGCGCTCTTGCATAAGGGGACAGCCTAGGATGCAATGGAGCGGAGATAACAATGCCCTTAAGAAAAGAGGGAAGAGAGAGAGAATTGGTTTGTATCTTTTAAGGGTAATTCCATGATGACGAAGACCCACTACAAGGCTTCGCATCACTTCCTTACTTTGTTTTAAATCTGACCGTTTATTAGTGTTTTGAAGTGTTTTTGGTTAGGTGTTTTTTAAGGGGATTTAATTTTGTGACTTAGATCATACCAAAAGGATTTTGTTTGTTCTTTGAATATTTAGAGAATGCACATCGAGGTCTACACCACAATCGATTCTTTAAATGACGGATAAGAAATACATCGAAATCTACATTCCAATCATTTCTTTTCCGTTTAGTAGAAAAGAACGTACATCGGGGCCTACGCCCCAATCATTTCTTTTCTACTACGTGGGGAAGAACGTACATCGGGGCCTACGCCCCAATCATTTCTTTCCCACCATATATCAGAAGTGTGACAGTATGATCTTTGTCAGGTTTTTATTAAGTATTTTAAAAGTTGAAAAGAAAAAGAGAATGAGAAGGGAACTATTCCTAAATTCTAGTCTAAGTTGTCTATACAAGTCTAAATCCTAATGTTAACATGGGACTAAATTCTAAAAGGAGCAATAAAATGATATTAACAAAATAGGCCAAAATATGGCCAAAAGCTAAGTAACAAAATCACACAACAATTATACAAAAATAAAATGAAAATGATACGAAAACATAAAGAAAACGATTCAAGTATTAGTGCAAAATTAACCTAAAAAATACTACTATTTTTATGGCATTTTATGTGTCAAAATTTATCAATTAAAAAGGACAAAAATGATTCCTAAAAATGTGATCTAAAAATCTAACAAGTTTCATTGATTATATGTTTTTTAGAACCTAAAAATAATGGGAAAAAAAACCTAGAGGAAAAAGAGGCCTAATTCTAGTTAAAAACTATGTGAATCAGGGGTGAAAATCAGAATTCAGTGGTGTGAAAAGCAAAGGGGGCGCAGGCCCGGGCAGACCTGGCCCAATGGTTGTTTTTTTGTTTATTCAAATTTTCTGTTGTTAAAAAAATGCATGGGCCTAAGGGGAGGTGGATGAATTTCTCAAGGCCCAAGGGTTATGAGTCAAAAATCCAAATTCTTAATTGATTTAATTTCCTTAATCAGACTTATAATACACTATTCACCTAAATCACCAATTAATACCAATTAAACTTTATGGAAACAAATTAATTCAGACCTATTCATACTAATCTCACATTAATCTATAAACTTAATTCAGACTTTATATTAATGTTAATATTAAATCAAATTAATACAAAAATTGAAAGAGGGATTTAGGGTTACTCGTTTTGTGGCTGATGGAGTTCTTCAGAACTCAACCTTCCTCCCTCTCACGACGGCGACGGCGACGGCGACGGAACCCGCTACCTCTCCTCCGTGAATCAACGCACAACAACATACCCTCACCTATCACCGTACACTCGTTCTTGCTCAGCCTCTCATCTCTCTCGATTTCATAGAATCAGAGACGGCATCGCTGATCTCTCGAGCTCAACTCTCTTCTCCGATTCGATACGACGTCTCACTCTCTCGCTCTCAGCTTCTCTCCCTCGATTCATCTCCGTTCATCACTCTGATTTAGTTTCTCTTGTTCACCTCAGATTCTCCGTTTTTCTTTTCTTGATCTCAGATTGTCTCGTAACCATTGTTGTTGCAGATGAAATCGCGATGTTACTGTTGATTAGTTGCGACGAAGAACGAATCGCAATGATGATATTGATTCGGTAACAAGACGGTTACGCGGAGAAGATTGTTGATACATGAGGATGATGATGAACTTGCGTGAAGATGAAGATGATGCGATAAGGATTGTTGTCGATAACGAGCTATGGCGTTGGCACGATGTCGGTGATGTTGCGATATGATGATGAAGCTCGTGGTGAGAATGAAGGTGATGCGATAAGGATCGTTGCCGGTAATGAGAAATTCAAGTAAGAGCGCCTTAATCTTTTGATCTTGTTTTCTAATTCACACTTCTTCTTCTATTCTTTCTTCTTCTTTTTCGTTCTGTAGTTCTCCTCTGAACTGTTATCGAGTGGTGTATGAACTGATTGTTTGTTCTTGAAGATGCAGTGATTGAAGGAGTTCGTTGAATGGTTATTGATGATGGTGAACAACGATGATGATGATTGAAGAGGTCGAGAGAGAGATTGAATTGTCAGAATGATGAAGGATGAAGAGAGTATTGGAGAGTGAATGAGTTTGAGGGAGATGAAAATGGTGGTGAAGTTGAAGTGGAGTGAGAAGAATGATGAAGATGAATGGTGAGTGAAGATGTTATGTGATGAATGAATCGAGAGAGAGAAAAGATCTGAAGGAGGAGATGGCTCAGCTTATATAGAATTGTAGGGAGAGGATTCAACTCTAAGGTTAGTTGCAAATCTATTGAGTTCTGTTTTCTGTTCTGATTCTGTTAGAGATCCTTAGGTAGGTTGTAACTGATTTTGGAAGTTAGTTACGGACGGATGGTTACATTCTGTTACGTGCTGTTTCAGTTAGTTATGGACTGTTATGAGCTAGAGATGTTAGGAAGTTAGGAGCAAGGATATTACTTAGGTTGTTGAAATCAGTTAGGGAATTGGTTGAGTTTGTAACAAACTGTTAGGAAAGTTAGGTTTTTTGTGAAGTTAGTTATCGGATTGTGAGGATAGTTATAACTGTCATAGGAGTTAGTTGCTAAGTTAGTTACAAATAAAAAACAGCTAGGAGGGTTATTTATAGGGAAGGTTAATGACTGGCTGCTGCTAGAAATTAAAGAATTCCTTTCTTCTGATTTTCTTTGGTTGGACTGTTTTTTGGTTTCATATTGATGTAAAGCTGATTTGTGTTGATTGTCTTTTGAGTGATCCATGAACTGATTCAATATGGTAGACTATTTGGTTATGAATTGATGTAGGTGCAGCAGGTCCGATGAAGCCTGGAGGGAAATTAATTACGACACAGTTTGAGTGCAAAGCAGTATTGGATTTCTGTTTGGGTAATGGCAGCAGATTTATGGTTCAATTGGCTGCAGCTTTTCGGTCCAAAGTGGCTAGTTTGTGGTATGCAGAGGAGTCTGTGCTATGGTGGTGCAAGTAGTTTGTTCCTCCACAGAATCAAATTCATATTTTTTAGCCTTTATATATTGAATAAGACCATAAAATGTCGGCATTCGATCTGAACCTTTGTTGTGTTTTGTAATGGAGTTTATTTTTGTATGGACTTTGAAATTGATTGTATCTCATAGATGGATTTGAACAATGCTGTAACTTGAATTAAGTGTTGAAGGAAGTTTGAAAATGAGACTTTGTGAAGGTTACGGATGACCTTTGAATGAATCGAAATTGTATTGAGTATATTTTGAACCCCACTTATGAACTTGTCCTAATAACAATTCATCCATTTTGCCATGTCAAAAATTTAAATTGTCAAAAATTTAAATTCAATACCAGGAATCATGTATCACTTTGGTTAAAAACCCAACTTCCCAAAGTAGACTTTCACCAAGGTCAATGATCAAATGGTACTTTTGAATCCACATTTATATGATATCTCCCACCTTCATGAGAAGTTGACTTGAAATCCACTTGTGCAAAGTTCTTGCATCAATTATTCCTACTGCCTTGTACCTTAAGGCAAAATCCAATAAAACTCACGCTAAACGCAAGTGTCTCGAGCAATGAATAGATGAGTTTTCCTTCCCTTTCCTTTTCAAAATCCAAAAGCTAAATCTCATAGCTCAAGCAAATGCATGAATCTTTTTAACTTATGAAAAATAATCTCAATAGCATCTCAGTGCACTATGTGACCATTCTTGTCAAAATCCTACCCCAATTGATGGGTACAAAACACAGTAGTACATAACTTATATCACATATCACAAAGGAATCCTCAATTCTCAAATCTAATCCTTGAGCCCAATGCGAAGTTATTGGTTAATGAATGCATGAGTTAGGTTAATGTCCTAATGGAGATATGCACATGAATGAAAAGCCTAAGCCAGATGAAAATAAAAGGGTAGGACAAATTTGGGGTATGACATTGACTTAGCAGGCTTTTCTTTGTATATATGTTTTTCATTTTTTCTTTTTGAAAGATATTGACTGCCTTGCTTAACGATTGATGAAACGTTTTTGGCTTTTGATCGACATCTCCAACACTTCTTTGATGTGTGCGGATGAACGTTTGTGATTGAAACCTTTGTTGAAAGGTGTACTGAATGATTCTCTTAAAATAGAATGCAAAGCCAAATTAAC
Organism: Vicia villosa; assembly: GCF_029867415.1. Taxonomy (NCBI): domain Eukaryota; kingdom Viridiplantae; phylum Streptophyta; class Magnoliopsida; order Fabales; family Fabaceae; genus Vicia; species Vicia villosa. The sequence goes on from NC_081182.1 coordinate 96,299,657, forward strand.
TGAGAACTACCCTGCCCCAGGTTAAAAATGCGGTTTTTTTCGTACAAAAAGAAAACATCTACTCCTTAGGCTCAAAGGGGTTGACGAGGGTTTATCATCCTTATATCTCCACTATTTAGGAATTGAAACAATGCCTGTACATCGTCAGCATAGTCTGTTCAAAAGCATACTGTGTGAGGTTGCGGTATCGTCTTCGTCATCCTCCCTTGAAAGGTTTACAGTCTTAGCAGGAGTTGAGTATCACAAAACATATGCAGAGTAGAGACAAAATTTAAAAAGAGTGATAACGAAATAATTTATTCAAGACAAACATATGCAATGCACTGATGATGATTTATTAAAACAGATAATGTCTATCATAATTTGAATGTTTAAACAAACAGAATAGAAATTGCACATGAAAGTAAATCTAATGATCTAAAGTTCATCCACTCTGACATCAATCAGTTTTGTCATGACTAGGCGAGAAAATGGTGATCACCACAGGAGTCTTAGGAAGATTGAACTCAACTTCGCCGGCATCGATCATGTCTTGGATCCTATTCTTCAGTGTCCAACAGTTATTGGTGTCATGTCCACGACTATTAGAGTGATATGCACACCTTGCATTAGGATTATAACGAGAAGAGGAAGTACTAGGATTCCTCGGAGGGTCCTTCAAAGTGATTAGCCCTTTCTTCAGCAATTGTTGCAACGCTTCGGCCAGAGTCATATTGATCTTTGTGAATTGACGCTTAGGTGTATCCGACTTGTGTCTTTGTTGTGGAACAGGTGTAGAGATCAGAATTGCCCCTACAGATTGGTGGTGTTCATTGCGACCTTTCCGATTATACCCATCCTTAGCCATATGAGGTTCCTCCGGTGAGTTGAAGTCGATGATCTTGTCATCAATGAGGTCTTGGATCTTGTGCTTCAACGGTCCACAATCCTCTGTATCATGACCAGGACTATTCGAATGATAAGCACATCTCGCATGGTACTTATACCCAGGAGTGGGGTTGGTAGGAAATGAATATGAAGGCAATAGAGTTATCAAGTTCTGATTGAGCAGTTGTTGCAGAGCTTGAGACAGCGGCATGTGTAGTGGAGTAAATGATCGCTTAGGTTTGGATTTCCGACTATCTTCACTACCTTGAAGCTTATGTTGATCCTTCTCCTTCTCGATCAGAAGTGCCTTTAATTCTTCTTGCCCCTTGGCCAAATGCAAGATTATTTCTCGGAACTGGTTGTTCTGAGCTTGGAGATTCTTGACAGATTGTTCGAGATCCATCTTTCTTATTGAAATAAACAGCGGAAAGATGAGGCATTTGTTTTTATGAAACCTGTAATGTGATGTTTATGAATGAATGATTATGCATATGCAATATTTTCAAGGACTTTGAAATTTAAATTTGTTTAAACAAGAAAGAAAGAACAAATTCATTAATAATGATAATAGTAATTAACTTATACTTTAGTTATGGTTCTTTGCCACTTTTAGGCTTACAAAAGAAAACAAATAAATGAAACAACTAGAGATAATAAATAGTAATAAGATAAAGCTTCTTCAAATCTCCCATGGACGCTTCCTCTTTGATCCGATGAAGTTGTTGATACTTTGCTCCGCCTGAAGTAGTCTCGTGAGTTCTAAAACTTGTTTCTCTTTGGCACGGAATTGAGCCTCAAAAGTATCCCTTTCCTCTTTTAATTGAACCCAAGACTTTTGTAACTCTTCCAAGTCAGTAGGCATGTCTGGATGGAGAATAACCAATGGAACCTTTTCTTCACATTCTGGTTCAACTATCACAGGTCTAACATAAGGATATGGCATGATGAAACGTTGAGCGCGAGTGCGCACCCATCGAAGATAAGGCTCTGACGGAAGGGAGTTCTTTTGCCCCCAACTCTTGCTATCCACTCTATACACTTTGTTCCAAGCGCGTATGAACTCTCGGCGTTGGTTTCGAACATCTTCTTCGTAGTTGAACACAACCCCTTCAATAATCAAGTGATGAGGACCATCTCTGCGAGCATAACCAAACTGTCGTAAGGCTAGTGAAGGGTTGTAGGTAATCCCCCCTCTAATGCCAAGGAGTGGCACATTAGGGAATTTCCCACAATGATCAATAAAGGTGACATACTCTTGAGACATGACGTGCCAACGGATATCTGAATGAGAAAGTGACATGATTCTTCGAGACCATTGCATCTTTTGATCGTTTCTTACCACTGAACGCGGAAGGTGCGAAATAAACCACCTAGCTAGCATGGGTGTGCAACACATAAGAGTCCCTCGTTTCTTCATGATACGGGAGTGAAGAGAGTGTAGAATATCTCCCAGTAGTGTAGGTACTGGGTTGTGGGTTAAAAATATCTTGATTGCGTGCACATCAATGAATTGATCAGGATTAGGAAACAAAACCAAGCTATATATCAATAAAGCCAAAACGTCTTCAAAAGCATGGTAACTCATGGCTTTCAGAAATTGTCGAGCTTTCCCAAATAAGAATTTGGCCGAGAGACCTTCGACCCCATTCTTGGTGTCCCAGTTAGAAGCAATGTCTGATCTTTTTAGGTGTAGCGCAGCAGCAATAGTCTCAAGTTTTGGAGTGCTCTCCAAACCAGTAAAGGGTAAATGTTCAGAGATAGGTATACCAAGTAAATCCGAGAAGTCCTCCAAGGTAGGTACTAACTGATAATCTGGAAAAGTGAAGCAATGGTGCTCGGGATCGAAGAATTGGCATAAGACTCTCATCATATCTTCTTCAAATTGGGAGGTGACCAGTCGGAGTAGATAACCATGTCTTTCAGCAAACTTAGAATCTCCAGGAACTTCTAAGGCAAGCTCTTTAAGCTCAGAAGGTATCCCCACGAAGTTGAGTCGTACATAATCCCTAGTAGCAAAAGCCATGTCCTACAAAACAGTACAAATATAAATTTCTTGGTCCTTGAAATTGTTAGTGGATATGATATGCCATGATGTCATGATGTCATGATGCCAAGTAGATAACAAACACACACAAGTCACACAATTGCCTTAAGGATAGGCTTGCATGAAGTTCATAGGTATGTACCCTCCTTCCTTTCGTTTAGTTGGTTCAACCTGTCCTAAAAAGTAACCAGGTTCTATGGTGCTCATATCCCTGATCTTTCTCGTGGGCATTGTCTCAACATAGCACTCAATCGGCCAGCCAAAAGCATCCCTTGAGTCCAATCTCAATGAGTGTAGCATCGAGTATCAACCGGCTTCAGTCAGGAATCCGAAGCCAGCCATCTCGCTACTTCTTATAAGCCAAAGTCAAGGTCAACTAAGGTTCTAAAGGCGGATTAGTGCTCATGACACCACGCGGTAGCCAAACGTCTCCTCAATCAGATTCGAGGGCCATCAGGACAAACCAAAGCGTCGCACTAACGGTGGCTACCAGTTCAACCATAACGATACATGTCGTACAGCTTCCCTGGTATCATGCCACATACTTAAGGTACACTAGATCCGGGTGTAGGATCTTTCACATATCAGAATTCCCAAAACAGCCTTGAAAATTAAAACAAGCAAAACAAACAATAGAAAACATTTTAAAGTGAATCCTAAACTTTTAAGGTAACCCCTCTTTTATCGAAATTTATCCCCAGCAGAGTCGCCAGTTCTGTAATACGGTGAACTAACTTTTTATCGATCGAAAATGTTGCGGTAAGCAAGAGTCGCCACCGACTTTTATTTTATCCAAACAAATTCAAAAAGGCAAAAAGAAACAGAAAAAAACCTTTTAAAGAAATCTAAGTTCGGGGGGTAATTTATGCAAAGGGAAGGTGTAAGGCACCCTTTGCATCCATGGTTTTACATGGGCTCTTAATTGCTTTGCTTGCTCGTTTTCAGAAAATGTAGATGAAAAAGGAAAAATGGACTTTAGCTCGTAAATGAGCGTAGCCAGTTTTTTGAAGAATTTTGAGAAAGAATATAGAAAATAGAGCATGGCAAGGCAATTAGGGGCAATTACCTTAAACTCAGATGATAGGTCTCTTTTTTGCCTTTCAGAATGAAAGGGTCAATCCTTGCCATAAGAGGGCAGGAAGCCTTTCGTTTGGAGGTAGAAGGGTCGTCGAGTTATCGTTCGCCCAAAGACTGACCCATGCCATAGAAGGGCAGGTAGTCTAAGAGGAAGGATCAGAATAGCCTTTGTTTGTAGGCAACCAGAAGATACCTCAGCCTTATTCGTGGGCAACTTCCGAGGGTCGGGGTCATGTTAGTGTATCGAAGGCAGCATCATTTTAGGGTCTCATGACCTTTTATCGAGGCAACATGGCTGAGGTATCCTCGTATTCGAGGGACTGGCTATTCTGCACAAAATACAAGGCAACAAGGCAACAGGCAACAGGCAACAGGCAACAGAGAGGGTTACCCAAAAGCGTGCGTGTGTGCACCAATCACGTGATTATATTCAATTATATTATCTTGTAAATTAGCGATTCTAAATTCAATTCATGGTTGCCACTCCCTATTTTACTAACCACGCAGTATATAAAGCAATAAAGGGGGAGGGAAATTGTAACCAGCGGAGGAGAGGGGAATTGTAACCAGCGGATATAAAAATAAAAGGTCTAACATAAGTAATAATTGAGATAGAGTTTTAGGGTTACCAACGTTCGTAGCTTTGGCAATTTGACAAACCCTGAAAAGGCGGAAAAAGAAGAGACAGAAAACAGATAGTGAGTGCATTATCGGTTCGAAGGCGAACTTTATTAACCATAAAAGTAAAAAGAATAATGAAATTAAAAGTAAAATAGAGAAAGGACACTTAGCTTCGAATTTGATCTGATATGGTTGGCGGGAAGCCTCGGGGTAACCCTGAAAAAGGCAAGGCAGAAACAGTGAAGGCAAGACAAACCCCTGATTTTAAAAGAAAATAAAATATGCTTTAAAGATAAGGTACTTAGCTTTGGGTTTTTGATCAGGCGCGTTGTCGGAGTGAACCATGTCGATAACCCTGAAAAGGCATAAACAGAAAAGAAAATTTTTCAGTGTATATGAATGTTCGTCCTAAACCCTGATTAGGGTATAATTTAAATAAGAAATACCAACGATTTAATTAATTATTGGTCTCACGACCTAATTAATTAAATCGGGATCAGAAAATTAAATCTAAAATAAAAAAATAATCTTTATGAAATTTTTAGAATTTAAATAAAATAATTATGGATTTTAAAGATATATACATGGCTAAGTATAATAAAAAATAAATATTAAATAAAAAGAGAATATGAATTTAATCATTTAAATAAATAAATAAATTAAATAATGAACAAATCAAATAGCAAATTAAATTCTTAATAATAGTTTATTATTTCTAAGAAACAAAGAATTGAAATAATATACATATATATATATATATATATATATATATATATATATATATATATATATATATATATATATATATATATATAAATAAAATAAGCTATGTAATTAAAAATAAAAAAAATGCAAAATACTTAGCTTTCGTTCCAGTGTGGCAGATACGTGCGTGACCATGATAGACTCGCGCCTTGTGGAACGTCAGACTGGAGGAGCCTAAGATCTAGTGGCTGTGGTGACGAGCGCGTATGCCATGTGTGAGGCCGCGGAGCACCGGATCCAAAGCTGAGAGAAAGGAATGCGCGCGCAGAAGGAATTCAAATCAACCAACCACATGATGACACCTCGTCATCTTCTCCACCCAGACCTGCAACAAAACCTTTTACACCGGTCTTTGCACATACGCTGCAATAGACCCTAGCTTTTTACACCTGTGAAAACCAAAAAGGGGCAAAAAAGAAACGAAAATTCATCGCGACCGTCCAGACGCGATCGTCCAAGGGTCCTGAACACGATGATGGATTCAATTTGGCCTAATTGCTCCTGTGAAGAAAACCCCTAAAACGAAAACCTAAATCACGTCTATGGCATACTTTGATTCAGATGCCCAAACATCAAACTAAATGCCCAGAATCGATCAGAACCTCATAACAATCAATAATATGCAATCAAAATGTATTTAGATGCAATGATTCAATGAAAACAAACGGATTTTAAAACTTGCAAACCGTGAGTGTTCTAAGGTCGATTCTGGACTTGCTTCTCAAGTGTAACGATATGGATTGCTTCCAAATGCTTCCAGGGACGTGTTGGGATCGATGAAAGGCCTCGGATTCGCTTCAAACTCCGAATCCAACTTTTGAGTTTCTTGGAATTTTTTCACTCGGGTTTATGATTCTTGAGGCAGAATTTTCGTCCCCTTGTACCTTGGACTTGTTATGTATTTATAGGAGAGTGATTAGGGTAACAAAACTGAACCAAATCCCTTGTGAATCTTTGATTTGCAATTGAGAAAATTTGATTGAGAATTAGTTATGAAACTTGCTAATTTTGGCTAAAATTGATTCAATCTCCTCTCAATCACTTATGCACGAATTTGATTTGAATTTGGAGAATATATGATGATTAATGATGGTTGAAATTATATCTTTTTTTGTAAAATATTTGATTTTTCTAATTTATATGATTTTAATTCTTTTTTAATTAGAATAAAAATCAAAATAAATCACATAAATCATATATTTTCGTGGGAAGAGAGATCTTGGGATTTGGATAACTTGTGAATAAGGATTGAATCAAAATCTCTTGGGCCCATTTGCAAAATAGTTCAAGTTTCTTCACATTTTTCCTTCCAAAATAGGCCAACTTTGACAAGGTGTATCTCCCTCAATTTTTGAGGTATGGAAGTGTTCTAGGACTTCTTAGGAACCTCAGAGAGTCCTCTAACCAGTGTCCTTGGTCTCACATCAAAATTCTTCTCCATTCTCATTTTATGTCCTTTTGAAAAAAGTGTCTTTTTGTTGATTTTGAAAAGGACCTATAATGTTTTGGTCCATATCTCTCAAATGAAGCATTTTTTGGACTTGGCATGTGAGAGACAATTTTGTAGAGAATCAAATTTCCTTCAAAATGAGCTTTGGATGGAAAATTTTGGATGTTCCATGTGAGAGTTATAGCTGGTCAAAGTTCAGTTGACTTTTCCTATGCAACACCCTAATTTAGAAACTTCTTGATTTATGGATTTTTGTTCTTTCCTTGATGAACCATGATCAATTCTTGATCAAATGGTGAATGATACTTCAATATGAGGATCTTGACAAAAAGTCAGGAGTTTTGACTTTATTTTGACCACAGTTGACCTTTTATGTCAACCAGTCGACTGTTGACTTTCTGAACTTTTGAGTAACCAGAGCTTTGAGATAGGCCTTGATATTTGTCATGGAAGTAATTTGGGATACATTGAGCCATATGAGATGTCTTGGAGCCATTGATCCAGTGATTTTCCTTTGAAAGAACCAAACCCTAGTTCAGAGCCTTTGTGTAGGGGAAAGTGTCTGGAAGCTTTGTGTGTTGATATGAATTTGTGTAAGAGAAATTGTGTGGGCAAATTTTGGGGTATGACACAGTCCAAGAGAGTGAAAACCGGGGTGGTATTCGCAGATTGTCTTCTCAATTATCGTGGGGCAGGCAAACTTTGGAGAATTGCGGGCTTATGGATGTTGGTTTCTCTGGCTACCCTTTTACTTGGACGAATGGGAGACGGGGACTGGACAATATTCAGTGTAGATTGGATAGAGTCCTTGCTAACAATGCTTTCATGGAGTCTTTCCCTCTTTCTAAGGTATTTCACCTTCCCAGATTTGGTTCCGACCATGCTGTCCTAAGGATTGTAATAGAGAGGGAGAGTTTCCCGGAACGGAAGAGGCACCTTTTTAGATTCGAAGATGTGTGGTTTAAAGAACCAAATTGCGAGAGGTTGGTAAGGCAATTGTGGTCTGAGACCTCTGGATTCATTTCTGATAAAACTAAATCTGTCCAAGCCCTCCAGGATGTCTTCAAACACTTGAGTACGGGGAACTTAGGAAAAGAACTTAAACGCATTGAAGTTTTGCTCCAAGATGAAAGAAGGTGGTCTGAAGATCCAAGAGAGATGGAGAATTACAAAGCCCTTGAAGCTCAAAGAAACAAGCTTCTGTTTTTGGAGGAGACCATGTGGAGGCAACGGAGTCGTGCGGTGTGGCTCAAAGGGGTAGATAGAAACACAAAGTTCTTTCATTACAAGGCTAGTCAAAGGAGGCAAACTAATAGGATTAAGAAACTCATGGATGCTAGAGGTAAATGGTGGAGCGGCCTTGTGCATTGTGAAAGGATTCTGCTTGCCTATTTTGTAGGAATTTTCTCTTCCTCAAACCCCTCAAATGTCCTCGAAGCGTGCGGTAATTGTCAAGGTAGACTTTCTGAAGATCAAAAAGCCTGATGTGATCTGGTCTTCACTGTTGAAGAAGTTAAGGCAGCTGTTTTTCAGATGCATCCTAACAAAGCCCATGGTCCCGACGGGTTACCGGCTGTCTTCTTCCAAAGATTTTGGAATATTGTTGGAGGTGAGGTCACTAATTCTGCCTTGAGTATTCTTAACAACGGTCAAGACACGACTTTGATCAATTCGACCTTCATCGCTCTTATTCCGAAGATTAAACATCCTAGACTCCCTCAAGACTTCCGCCCTATCAGTCTCTGCAATGTCGTGATGAAAGTGGTTACAAAGGTCATCGCTAACCGTATTAAGGAGCTTCTGCCTGAAATCATTAGTGAGGAGCAAAGTGCCTTCGTCAAAGGCCGGCTGATTACAAATAACGCTCTTATTGCCATGGACTGCTTCCATTGGATGAAGAACAAAAAAGTTGGGAAGAAAGGAGTTATGGCTTTGAAGCTGGATATGTCCAAGGCATATGATCGCATTGAATGGGATTTCGTGGTTGGGACCCTTGAAGCTTTTAACTTCCCTACGGGTCTGATTTAGATTATCAGGCGGTGCATTTCCTCTGTGTCTTATCAAGTCCTTGTCAATGGCCACCCGAGTAGGAAGTTCACTCCGACGAGGGGTCTTCGCCAAGGTGACCCTTTGTCACCGTATTTGTTTATCCTTTATGCTGAAATTTTTTCAGGTATGATTCATAAAGCTGCTGCCTCAAAGGACCTCCATGGAATTCAGGTTGCAAGGAAAGCTCCGGTTATTTCTCACCTGTTTTTTGCGGATGATAGCCTTCTTTTTTTACGGGCTAATGAGGAGGAAGCGGACATAATACTCCAACTTCTCCAGACTTATCAACAAGCTTCAGGGCAGGTGGTCAATATTGAGAAGTATGAAGTCTCGTTCAGTAGCAACGTCAGTGAAGCTTCTAGGGAGGTTATCTGAAGGAAGTTGGGTTTCAAAGCCGTGGGGAGCCATACGAGATACTTGGGCCTTCCGGTTGTTTTTGGCCGCTCGAAGAAAGTTGTTTTCTCTTTGGTTGTGGAGAAAGTGTGGAAAAAAGTCAAGGGGTGGAAGGAAGGCTTTTTGTCCAAGGCAGGGAAGGAAGTCCTTATTAAGGCTGTGGCACAAGCGATTCCGACCTTCATTATGAGTTGTTATAAACTTCCAGATTGTGTCTGTGATGAGATTGAGTCAATTTTATCCAGGTTTTGGTGGGGGTCAAAAGAAGGTGAGAGGAAAATTCACTGGATGAGTTGGGACAAATTGGATCGTTCAAAGAGCGACGGTGGAATGGGCTTCCTTGGTTTCAGGGATTTCAATACCAGTCTCCTGAGTAAGCAATTTTGGAGACTTTGGCAAGGAGAGGGATCTCTATTGGAGCGGTTTTTCAAGGGGAGATACTATCCTAGGAGCTCTATTGCGGAGGCGGGTTTGGGTTACAAACCAAGCTACGCCTGGAGGAGTATTTATAGTTCTAGAGATGCTGTTTTGAGGGGTTCCATATGGCGTATTGGGAACGGTGAGCGGGTGAAGATATGGACTAATAACTGGATTCCTTCTCTTCCGGGTTTCAAACCCCTAAGTCCTTTGGTTCCTCAAAACACTGATGTGTTGGTCAGTTCTCTAATTGATAGTGACCTGTGCTGTTGGAAGATGGACTCCTTGAGGGAGTTGTTTGGTGACAGTGACGTTGCTCACATAGCTTCTATTCCCATTTCTAAGGTGGTGCTGGAAGATAAGTTGGTGTGGAACGCCGAGAAGCACGGAGATTCCTCTGTCAAGACTTCGTATCACCTTCTAGGAAATGCTCGACGGAGCAGCATCCCTGGCCCTTCGGTTAGTGATGAAGAAGGCTTTTGGAAATTGTTATGGGGAGCACCTATTGAGAATAAAATAAAAGAATTTTTGTGGAGGTTAGTTAAAAACATTTTACCTTTATGGATGAATGCAAGAAAGGCATTACTCTAGACCCCTCATGCCCTCTTTGTTTTGAAGAGGCAGAATCCGTTGCCCATCTTTTCCTGCGTTGCGATTTTATTAAAAGAATGTTTTTTGCGCCCCCGTTGGGAGTGAGGATCCCGGCTGTTGATGAGGTAATGGTTTGGTTGATGAGGATTTTTAGGAGCAAGGATATCAAGCTTTGCCAAGTGATTAGTATTGGGCTTTGGAAGGATTGGCCATGTCATATGCTTATTGCCAAAGATGTGTGGCTTTCTTCAACTGAGTTTGATAGCTGCAAGACAGCTTCTGTGGATCGTTTATTGCCGGCGCAGGTTGAGCATATGTATGGTAATTCATGGATTATCCAATCAGATGCAGGTTGCTTTAAGGGAGGGATAGTTTCTCTTGGTTGTGTCATCAAGTCTGCCAAGAATGGAATTTTGCTTTCTGCTACCCAGAGGCTTACCAATTTTATCAACCCCGGATCGGCTGAAGCTCTTGGGATTCGGTGGGGAATGCAGCTAGCTAAGGTTTTCAAACTTGACGATGTGGTTTTCCAGTCGGATGCGCTTGGAGTGGTTGATTGTGTTAATGGAGTGTGTTCTATGCCGGATCTTGATCCTATTGTCTCGGAATGTATTTTGCTGCGTAACAACTTTAAGTCTTCTACTGTCATGTTCGTAGGTAGGGAGTCCAATACTGATGCTCATAGTTTGGTGGGCATTGGGAAGTTGGTTGGCTCTCGCACTTGGTTAGGTGTTATCCCTCTGATTGAGGAGATTCGTGTATCTTTGACCAGTTCGGTCCTTCTTAATATATCTATGTTGTTCTATCAAAAAAAAAGCTAAGTGTAAGTAAAAGTCTAAAAGTGGATGTTAAACAATATAAATAAGAATATAAATAAGGGTTATTGAATTTTTTTCCCTCTAAATATCTCAAACTTTATTTTTAATCCCTCTAAAATTTTTCCTCAAAGAATGGTCCTCTTAAAATTTTAAATTTTAACTTTTGGTCCCTCCTGCAAATTAGCGACAGTTTTTACTATTTAGCGACAGTTTTAGCTTTTTTTTTTTTTTTAGAGACCATTTCAGCTACGATTTTGTACCAAAAGTTAAAATTTAAAATTTTAGGAGGACCATTCTTTGAAGGAAAATTTTAGAGGGACTAAAAACGAAGTTTGAGATATTTAGAAGGACCAAAAAGTTCATTAACCCTATAAATAAATAAGAGTAACAATGACTTATATTATACCGTAAAGATGTGATGTCTAAATTCTTTATATGTTAATACGATAATCTCAAGAATTTAACTTGTCACCCCTTCCATTTATACATAAAACTCTTAAAATTCAATGAATATATTATAATATTCTTGTAAATTTATTTTGACCATGTTCAAAATTCACTCAAACCTTGCGGAAATTTCAAAATCTCTCTTACGATACTGGAAATTTTGAGAATTTACTAGAAATTGATGAATAAGTGAGTAATTTATCAAAAATCATGCCGGAAGTTTTTACCAAATATTATGGAATTGTCGGAATTTTTTACCGGAAATTAAAGAAATTCTGATATTTTTAGAATTATTCTGTACCCAAAATTTTAGAATTTTTTGGTAGTTCAAAAAAAAATTGAAAGTTTCCGAAAAATTTCTGAAATTTCGGCACTAGCTTAGAAACTTGGAAATCGGTCGTATCTCACAGATTTTTGTCATTTTTTATTTTGAAGTGAGGGGCAAGGGGAATGACAACACCATTATAGGCATGATCACTAATAGAGCGACATCTCGGGCTAGGGTTACTGAGGTTGAGTCTTCCCAGCTACGAGTTGGACGAGTAGCTCCAACTAGTTCTCACTAGAAACAGTTGGCTGAGTAGGCCCAGTTCCGTGCACCTCAACGCCGAGCGGTGAGATTAGATTAGCAACCCAAAGATGATGTTTAGGTTGTTCATGCTCAGGGGGTGCATGGTGTCGTTACAAATGTGGTACCTATTGCTGATGAGGTAGTTCTTTCAGATGCGGTACCTATTTCTAAGTAGGTGGCTCACACAGATCCTATTGTTGATGATGATACTCCTACTGGTGATGATACAGGCGTTACAGCTCCTGCTTCGACAGAGGCATTTGTTCACACTGATGGAGCATTTTTGGGAGGACCTAGTGACCAATCACTACTCACCGAGTATGCTGACCATGTCGCATATTGATTATGCCAGGGAGAGGTATATATTTTATGTTTAACTTCAATTTATTTATTATTGTTCCATGATGTGTTGAAATTTTACTAATAATATTTTAACTTTGTTTGTTACATGACCCTCAGCCGTTGAAGGTGACATCTCGCGGTTCAAAGATGAAGAACTTCCATAATTGACCATGAAGCCTAGCAGGTCAGGCGTAATGTTGGTGATTTTGGTCTTTAAAAGTTTGTTAACTGCTCATTGACCGTGATGGACGTGCCACATCTGAGTGCTTTTATTGAGCGATGGCACATGGAAACGTCTTCCTTTGATCTTCCATTTGGGTAGATGATTATCACTTTGGATGATGTCTCCTCCTTGTTCCATCTCCCTATTAACGGTAGATTCTTTATTGCTTATGTTATTAACCAGACTGTTGCGTATATGATAGTTGTATAGGATTTAGGAGTCATTGAGGAGGCTGATCTAGAGGAGTTTGATGCTAACAGGGGATATCACATTCGCATGTCTTGGCTTCGGAATAGGTATGATGAGTTTGTGGAGGCAATGATGTATGATACAACCATTACGGTGTACATGCTACATCTAGTAGCATGTACTCTCTTTGCAGATACGTCTCATGTTTATATTGATGCTCAGTACATGTGGTTCTTCATTAACCTTAAGATTAATAGTTGGGCTTAGGAGTGCGTTGCATTTATCATTCTATATACAGTACATGGAGTTGCGACTGTCTTTGAGACTAGACAACATGCTGCTTGTTTGAGTCTATTCTAGTTATTATTTGGTGTTTAGTTCTTATATAATTGTTACTAATAATATTTCTTAATTATTATTTGTTGTGTTTGTCTTTTTTATTAGTGTTGGATATACGAGCATTTCACCACCATCTATGATAAGAGAGTGCAGCACACCCATGTGTGAGCCCCCACCATCTTTATTTTTAGGTTATATAAGGTGGGGAACGTTAGTGGTTAGACACTTGATTGAGAGGTGTCTATGATAGAATGGGTATGTCTAGGGCATTCCACGCTCAGTTCCGAATGCTATAATTAGTGGCATTGATAGGTGGTTTCAAAGTAACATCATCATCTCTGCCTGTGCCATCAGCTCTGCTCGTGCTATTATGGATAGCGCAGAGATGGTTCAAAATGATATTCATCATGAGGATGGTTACCTAGAGTGGTACCACATTGTATCACTCACATCATCCCACCTGTTGACCATACAGATATTATGCCTTCAAATGTTAGGGTGCCTTCTAATGTTTGGGTTTCTGATGATTGGGTACAGGCTGAGGACATATCGCCACCACCGCTTCCACCATGCACAGATGACCAGGAGCACCTGCAGATGATCACTATTATTATGGATAACCTCATGGGTTTGGTAAGCCCATATGGTGAGTTTGTTATTAGATTATCTCGGGAAACACACATATACAGTAGGGGCCTATTTAGTTATTTGATTTTACAGTTATATTATTTGAATTTTTTTACTCTGACTACTTACCACCATCGTACCATTTATTATATAATATTTTGACGATTACATGTTTTGAAGGTCAACATAACTTAAAACTTTACAACAAATATAAATTAAAAATAACGCCGTCACCGCCTCCACCAGACAAAATGACCAGGAGCACATGCAGATGATCACTGTTATTTTGGATAACCTCATGGGTTTTATAACCCCAAATGGCGAGGTTTTTACTAGATTATCTCGAGCAACACACATATCAATTAGGGGGCCTATTCAGTTATTTAATTTTACAGTTATATTATTTGTATTTTTTTACTTCAACTACTACCATCGTACCTTTTATTATATAATATTTTGATGATTACATGTTTTGAAGGTGAACATAACTTAAAACATTACAAGAAACATAAACTAAAAATAATGTCGTTACCGCCTCCACCAGGAAAAGATGACCAAGAGCACCTACAGATGATCGTTGTTGTTATGGATATCCTCGTGGGTTTGTTAAACCCATTTGGTGAGGTTTTTAATGGATTATCTCAGGCAACACACATATCCAGTGGGGGGCCTATTTAGTTATTTGATTTTATAGTTATATTATTTGTAATTTTTTTACTTCGTCTGCTTACCACCACAGTACTTTTTATTATATAATATTTTGACGATTACATGTTTTGAAGGTGAACATAACTTAAAGATGATCAGGAGCACATGCGGATGATCGTTGTTATTTTGGATAACCTCATGGGTTTGGTAAATCCAGATGGTGAGGTTTTTAGTGGATTATCTTGAGTAGCACACATATCCAATGGGGGCCTATTTAGTTATTTTATTTTACAGTTATATTATTTGTATTTTGTTACTTCGACTACTTACCACCATCGTACCTTTTATTATATAATATTTTGACGATTACATGTTTTGAAGGTGAACAAATCTTAAACAATTACAACAAACATAAATTAAAAATAACATTGTCACTGCCTCCATCGGGCATAGATGACCAGGAGCACCTGCAGATGATCGTTGTTATTATGGATAACTTCATGGGTTTGGTAAACCCATATGGTGAGGTTTTTACTAGATTATCTCGGGCAGCACACATATCCAATGAGGGCCTATTTAATTATTTGATTTTACAGTTATATTATTTATATATTTTTTACTTCGACTTCTTACCACCACCGTACCTTTTATTATATAATATTTTGACGATTACTTGTTTTAAAGGTGAACATAACTTAAAATATTACAACAAACATAAATTAAAAATAATTAAACATGAAAACCTAGACACTACTAGATGATTCTGGACGTTTCAGCATCTTAATTATGACGTCGAGAGATCTTAAAATCTTCTCATCAACTTTGATCGAATATAGTGTATGTTTGTGTACAAGCAGAGCCGTCTCAAAAAATTTAGAGGCCCTGTTCCAATTTTTAAAATTGACCCTAACAAAAAAGAACAAATATTTTATTAAAATTATAAATAATATTAAAAAATCATTTATAAATATTTTAATAATATAATAATTGGTCGGTCTTTAATTATTGAATTATAATATATAAATTATCATTTAAAAAATAAATGGTAAATATGGAATATAGGTTTAAAGATTTAATTTAATAAAATAAACCTGAAAATAATTACAATATAAAATGCCGTCATGTTAAAAAATTCAATCTTTACCGTTGAGCTGATCCACTTACATTATAAAATGATGCGCCAAATAAAATATATACATATTTATTTAATGTTTATAGTTAAAAAAAATTTGAGGCCCCGATTTTTCGGAGGCCCTGTGCAATGGGCCAAGTTGCACGGGCCCAAATCTGGCCCTGTGTACAAGATTCCAATCAGATCCTAGAGAGACTCACTTAACTTTTGTTAATAGAATCTTTAGGTATCTTAAAGGAGCAAAAAATTTGGGACTGGTTTATAAGATATCCCTAGATTACAAGCTAGTTGGATTATGTGATGTAAGCTATGTTGTAGATAAAATTGAGAGAAAATTCACTAGTGGAAGGTGTCAATTCATAAGTCAAAACCTTATATCTTGGGCTAGTAAGAGACAAACAACCATTGCTTTGTTTACAATAGAAGTAAAATACATCTTAGCTACTAATTGTTGCACACAACTACTCTAGATGAAATATGAGTTGGAGGATTATCATATATGTGGAAGCAGTATTGCAATTTTCTATGATAATATTGTTGTTAAATGTTGACATAAAATCCTATTCCACATTCTAGAACTAAGCACATAGAAATAAAACATCATTTTATTAGAGATTATGTTCAGAAAGGAATGATAGATATAAAGTTCATTGATACTAATCATCAATAAGCCAATATATTTACCAAGCCTCTTGCAATTGTAAGATTTGATTTTGTTAAAAAAATATATGAACATTCATTTTGTAAACGAATAGTGATTTCCTCTGAATGGAGGATTGAAGTCTGATGATGATCAGAAGCTCAGAATTAGCTTCTAATGAATAGTATACTCTAAGACAACCCGACCTCTAATGCTCTGAAGTTGATTAGTTGTCTAAGATAGCATATAAGTGGAAAGTATTTTCAATTGTTTTTTACATTTGTCCACTAATGTGTCACATATTTGAAGGGTCCTCTGACACAAATTATCTATCTGTTGAGTATTTGACTTTTAATTATTTTATATTTGACTCTGAACTAGTTAGTCTTCTGAAGTGAGAAGGCTTTCTAGGTCAGAAGGTCTTAAGTCAAAATTCTTCTGGAAATTTGTTTCTTCTGGACTCTATATGCTATATTAATGGTATATCCTTTGGAAATTATTTTCTTGGGTAAAATAAAATCATTTTCGCTGCCCTCTTAGTCATTATTTTTTATTTAAATAAGTTTAAAAAACATGGCTGAAATGGTTGAAAACATCTCTATCAGTTCTTATGACTCTCTTAATGGATGTTAGTGGGAAGAGAATCATAAACAAGAGTAAATGGTTGGTTGTTACTAATGATGAAACTAGTACAAATTCAA
Source organism: Vicia villosa (assembly GCF_029867415.1). Lineage (NCBI taxonomy): Eukaryota > Viridiplantae > Streptophyta > Magnoliopsida > Fabales > Fabaceae > Vicia > Vicia villosa. The sequence continues at coordinate 96,316,608 of NC_081182.1, forward strand.
AATCATTCTCATAGTAACAGATGCGTTACAAAAGGTTACAGCTTTCATGTTTGGTCGATGTTCCTATCACCTGATCAGATGAAGTTCACCTAGTCCTCATCAAAATCTGAGTCAAATTAAAGATCATCAGTTGGATTCTTCTTTTTTTTTTTAGTCTTTTCATCTTTGAAACTGAAGCCATTCCTACCATAGATGCTCCGGTAGATATGCTTGCACCTTCAGTGCAAGTGATCATATCATCTTTCTTAGAGGAGTTCCTCTTAGAGGAATTGGTCTCAATGGTCTTGTTGACTTCCTTTGAGGAGTCTCTCTTAGAACTCTCAGATAATTTTTTCATATTGTTGTTTTGAGAACAACTACTTGAAAGAAAGAGGAATGTGATCTTGCTAGTAAGGAAATTTTGCTTTTATAGAGAGTTTGGCATAAAGTAAAATCAATTTTGGTTGTTATGCACCTATGGACAAAGTAGAGAGATATATTCTTGGTCAAGCACTTCTCCCCAGCCTTGACTACTTTGATTCTCTCAAATGCTCTACTACCAGAACAAGATTGGACCTTCCCGATATTTAGAGAGTTGTTCCTAACCATTCTAGCCGAATTTATTTTTTTCAAAGGTTTTGCTAAAAATCATTTTTCAAAAGATTTATATTTTTTATTGATGATAAACGAGGTGCAATTAGATATGATCTTAACTCATTTTTATCTAGATTTTATAAAATCTCAAATATTTAATTTGTATATTTGTTTCTAATCTCCTTCTTTATATATACTGTTTAACTTAATTAACCTAAATAGAACTTAAGTGGAGCTTACAAGCCTCGCCTTTAGGACTAGTAGATTCAGTGGGAGCTTACAAACCTCATATCCTTGAGTTAATCAGTTAATTTAATCAACAACCATTGTTCTTAAATGCTTGGGTTTGTCATCGTCAAAAGGGAGAGATTATTGGAAAAAAATTTTGGTTTGTACCATATCTCTAAAGCTTTTATGGAGGAATCTACATGCTACCCCCTCACATTTTGATATTCCAAAATTAACCTTGAACAAGTTAGTGGGGTGAAAAAATTTTGTACTACCGAAAATTTCAAATTTATGGTAGTTCAAATTTTTTTTTTTTTTTGCAAAAAAATACCGAAAATTTCGAAAAATACAATATTTCTTTTAACTACCATAAATTTGAAATTTCCGGTATAGGATCATAGGCTAATGTTTGTTTAAGTGTGCAGGATCATAGGCTAAAGTTTGTGATAGAAAATAAGTTCTGAGATCAAGATTGAACATTTAAGAGAAGCTGAAAGAGGCATAGCAATGCAATTTTATTCTTTTTTCACCCATTTTACAAATAATATTTTTCTTCTCCCAAAAGTGCTTTTTTTAAAGCTCTTTTCACTCTTTTGCTTCAAACTTGCTTATTTGTTGTCAAATTTTATTAATTTTTCCGACTAAATGACGTACATGACAACATGTCATCAGTAGCCACTTTGGCGACAACTGGATTTGGTATCGCAAATGGACTTCTCCTCGAAGCCTCATCTGGTAGGCTGCTATCTCTCTGAGGCATAATGTAAGTTTTCTTTATTTTTTAGGATCCTGTCCACTAGGAATTGAGAGTTTTGCTAGTGCACCAAATTGTACACATTATTCAACAGATCAATGGCTCCCTGCATGCCTAGATTGGCTTGCAGAGTAATTGGAGGCTAGGAAACATTTATTATCCAGATACTAGAAAATGCAAAGGAAGTTAGTTTGAAGTTTCACCTGGATAAGATGGAGTCAAAGGTTGAGAGGATGGAAAATTTATATTTTTTATAAATGTAAAATTTATTTAAAAAGTGGTAGTGAAAGTTATAGTTAGGTGAAATTTATTTCCACGAAAATGTTAAATTCCAGTTCTTTAAAAAGAGAGGAAAATAGAAGAAATCATGAGTAAATAACATTTTTTAAAATAAAAAATATTTTAGAACAATGTTTGAAAACTTGAAAGATACATGGAAATGTTGCATTCTCATTATTCTATCCTTAAAAATGTAATTTTAAACTTGAAAAAACCACACATTTAAAACTAATAAATTTACATTTAATTGACTTGGAGTGCAAGTCAGCATTATCACTGCTTTGTTTTTTTTATTTGATTAAATGGTTCGGTTACATTATATGCATGTGAATGACTCAAATTATAATGAAATCCAAAAACAGGAGCTATTCAGAAATCGGAGTCTGTAAAATCATCAGCATCTTCATTTACCAGTCTCACCACTACATTAATCACCATTCTCTTGGTTGCTGGAATGTTACAACTCAATTCAACATAACTTAATAACACCACAAAAAATTAAGAGAAAAAATGGAACAATATAGTTATATCCTAGTAGTATTAACAACCTTGTACTGATGCAAAATACTTGCATTCTGTCCAACTTATGTATTATAGACATTTTAACATATTTTCTACAAAATGTCACCTATACATAGTGAATATTTATAAAATCAAAAAAGTATAATAATCATTTAATTCATAAGTTAGTCTAGAGATGCGCACTGAATCTAACGTAAGAGTTAACATTAGACTCACACCACCATCTATCTGCTCATGCTCCATGTACAATTGTTCCGGCCAAGACAGAACTGCATCTGGATTATGGCAACACAGTTGATCTCACACTTCACAATATTGATCCAATTGCACTGTTGGTGCATCCTTCACTAGTGAATTAACCCATGATTCCTGACTTAGTAATAAATCTCGATCATCAGCATTTTGAGCAACCATTGTTGAATTGCTATGTTGGTTTCGAAAGCCGAAAGAGTAAGACTTTTTCATCTTATTCAGTTCATTGCCACGGATGGACCAGTCTAATTTTCCATCAGGGGAGCCCCAACATGAGAAGTTACTATATGGCTCCATAGCAACTGAGGTAGCAGAAGGAAGCTCAGAACTAAAGCTCGCCATGCTGCTGCATTCGATAAAGCTCTGGCTCCGCTTTGCCAAGGCATCATTTTTCGAATTCCAAGACGAATTAATAGTGATCTGTGGTGAACCAATCACATTTGAATTGGTAAGGTCAGAAGAAAAGCCCCAAAGTTGCTGAGTCACATTCGGATGCACATGAGTCGATGTTGGAGATTGTATCTGAGAATCGAGAATGTCTTCTAGGTTAGCAGGATTCACAGCTGCAAGCCAGTTTGAAGGGGATGAAAGACCTGTATTCTCTTCAAGCATTAGCTTCTGCATAAGGCGATTTTCAAGTTCGAGAAATTCAGTATTATCTCTAGCATTCAATGCAGTTTTCAATCTTCTTCTCGGCATCTGAAGCGTAGGGACCGCAGCATGAGAGTGAGTCGGCCACATGGTTCCACCTGCAGGAGAAGACGCTGCAGATGGAGTCAAAGGCGGTGTCGACGTGGATTGTATCGAACTGGACGGAGAGCTCAATGTGAAAGAATCCATTGAAGAAGCAGTAGGTGAATTTGAATATGATATAGGTGAAGGCAAAGCAGAGCCAGTAGAAGCATACAATGGGCGAAGCTCCTCAGGTTTATGTGCGAAAAAGCATACTCTTCGGGTGCATTGGGTCTCATCCTTGCAAATCCTTGTTCTGTATTGAGCAGGATGAAGCCAGCACTCAAAAATACCATGTGCATATTCACAACCATCCCCTTTACTGCATGATCCCTTCCGAAACTCAGGACAAGGGACACAGGTGTATTGGTATGTTGTCGGATCACGGCGCCTTGCGTTTTCCCCTGGATGAACAAAGGGACACTCGGTCCAATCATGAGTATAAGCCCTTGAACAAGGTTTCACTTTGAAAATAAACATCCTAAATTCATCTGTAATATATATCCCATTATTTATGTCGGGTAGGGACAGATCAATCGAATAATCTTTCTTATTGATTCGAGGTGTACCGATATCTTCTTGCTGCTTCTCCATTTGGAAACCTAATTCCTTAAGAAAACCATCGTCTTCATCAACATCATCGATACCTTCTAGTAATGCTTGTAGTTTCCTCTTCCTTGAACCAGAGATACTATTAGACATCCAGACAATCAAGTCACTGCACCGGTTACCGTTCGCATCAACAGAACCAACATCTGCAGATGCATCAAGCAAAAGCTTGATAACCTCGGCAGAAGCAGCAGAACAACCAAATACAGCGCAATGAAGAGCAGTAGCCCTATCCGACCCACACGCTTTGTTAACATCGACACGACCAGTTTGAAGTATATAAGACAATACCGCTTTGCTTCCAAATAAAGAAGCAATCATAAGAGGTGTCCTCTCTTCATATCCCGTTTCCTTTGAGCCAATCCTCCTTCCATACCACAACCCTACTTCATCGACATCATGATCGCTTTTTTCAACGGCCTCTCTGAAAGCAATTACATCATCTGTGGCTGAAAACAGAAGCAAATCAGACATCTCAAGATGCAGTTGTTCTTGTCTTCCATCTTCATGATCTCTAATCAAATTAGTTTGAGAGGGTTTTATATTCGAACCGTAGCACATGATTTTTATCAAAGTATATTTGTGTTCCTCTCTATTATTATGATACAGAATCTGCAAAATGAAAAGAAAAATGTTAAATATGAATGATACTTGAGCAGAGAGATTTGTACATATTTAAAGCATAGAAAACTTAGTTAAAACAATTTCAGTTGAATCCACAAAAAACAGACAGGAATAAGAGAGGGAAGTAAAAGAGAGAGATTCTGCTAAATTTGTTACAAAATCATCAATCCCCAACAAATTTTCAACAAGTATTTGTTTAATTTTGAAATGTTAAATATGTTGGTTTATGCACAACAAAAACTCTAAAAATAACCATAAACCTGAGTAACAGAAAAATAAAATACGGGAACCAAATAGCAAACAATTCAAAACACACCGTTTAGGAATTTTCTTAGCAAGCAAGTGAGAACATTGTAACTTCAAATACCTTAATAAAGATTAAAATTTTAGGTGAAATTGAATGACCCGTCAAGGAGAATTAGAGTAATAAATAAAGGGTAATCATAAAAAGAAGAACTTACATGAACAAGGAAACACAAAATTATGTCAAAAAGGGAAAGCCCGCCAAGATGATTCACCAGTCACTACTTATCGATTACATTTACAGCTCCTCGTCCATTGTATTTTTTTACTTTCTTTTTTTTGTTTCTTTTTCAAGTTCATTAAAAGATTCACACAACCACCTCACTAATCGTATTTTTAAACTCCTTATTCATACCAATCGATTCTTAATTCTCTGATCCTATTCTTAGTATTGTTAAATTATTGAGGTATGCTATGTCTACACCAGTTTCCAACACCACAACACTTTACACCGGATATACATGCAGTTGTTCTTGTGCTGCACGCAAATCAAAGTGAAAAAAAATGATGAACATATATTTACCATATAAATTACGGTGTGAGTGTACAAATAAGTGTACAAGTAGCATTTCTCTAAATTATTTTATTAATCTATGTATTTTGGGCTGGACAATTACTTTATTAAGTTATCTATTGGGAATTTTTTCTATCTCACCCTATGAGGTGAAAAACAACCTTATAGAAATTCAAAAATGTCCATCAGTTTTCAGAATGTATTTTGAAACGTATTATTTGTATAACTCAATAACGCACAAAAGCAGTGTTGCTCTATTGCCAAACAAAATTTAGTTCCGAAGATACATATTTGGACCAAAGAATTCAATGTGTTATTGGTTGCGGATGCTAGTAACGTTTTTGAAAAAATATTTTTGAAAACTTGAAGCGGAAATTTGAAAATCTGTCACCTTTACATGTCAGATGTTTTCGAAGATGCATCTCCGGAAAAATCAAATGTGAAATTGTTAAAAACAGTCACTTGCCTGATCAGACCACCTACTCATTTTTTTCCATAATCCATTTCCAAAAACCCTTCCATTCTCAATCAAGATTTTCACTAAAAAACTTCATTCTTGTGTTTCATCAAATCAAAAGGAACAAAGGAAGTTGGTATTCAAGGTAAAGTTTATTTATATCAAGCCTCATTACACGCATTAATCATGTTTTGAAGTTGGAAAAAGTTACGTTGTATTCGGAAATGTATTTCCGAAGTCTATATGAATTCATCCAGAGATGTATTTCTGTATGTTGTCTATTTTCATTTTCCACCATTATGTTTTCAATTTTAGCTATTTTTTAGTACTGTATGTCATTTTTTTCATTAAAATATAGTGCATCCCGATGTTTTTTCGAAATATATTGTGTCTACGGATGCCAAATGTGTTGTTGTGAAGGAGGTATATGTTGGCAACAATTCTAAAATGAACAAGAGTTTAATTTTGTGATCACATCCTTTAATGGATTTGTACGGAAGCATCCAAACTGGGGTTTTGTATTGTAATCGGAAGATTCGATAATGGTTCGGATAGAAGATGTGCATTTATGACATTGACATGCGAAAGTAATGGGACATATCGACCTCCTCTGTGGAATTTCAAACGAAATGACACTGATGCAATAAAATGTGAGTGTCCTTTTAAGTTGTATGATTTTCGATTGGCAAATAACAAATGGAGATTTAATGTGATTTGTGGTTTACATAACCATGATTTGTGTGAAAAGTTAGTTGGTCATCCAATTGCATGTCACCTCATGCTATAAGAGAAATTCCACACATGAATGTTGACCCTGATTTTGACCAATTTCCTAAAAAGTCAACTGTTTGACTTTTGATCCCAGATGAATTTTCTAATCAATGGACCTCTAATTTCACTCCAATCAAGCATCAATCAATGACATCATGTGAATGGCTCAACCTGAAACCCCTTACACCTCATACCATCTCTCAGCTCCTGATTAAAAATGTTGACGAAAAAGTCAATTGGCTTAACTTTGGTCAAAACCCTAATTTGGGAGACCAAATGTGCTTGAAGCTTGTATCTTCCACTCAAAGCTTTGAACTTCATAATTGTGAAACCCTAATTTCAAGAGGAACTTAGTGAAGGTATAGCAACCCAATGAAGCCTCAGTTCCCACTCTTTTAATCAGGAATTCTTTCCAAGAGAAGCTCATTTCCTGTCAACTTTTTGGAGAAGTAATTATGCCATGAATGCATGTATTGAGTTATGTCCTACATGAAGTATGTATATGAATGTGATTATGCCAGAAAGTACTTTTTACATCGGGCGAAAAGTACTTTTTACATCGGGCCTGGGCCCGATGTAAAGCCAGGCGATGTAATAAGTCAGAGACATTTTACATCGGGCCAAGGCCCGATGTGAAAAATTAACATACCACGTCGGTTGAATTCGGATGTTTGATGTGAAAAATAATGTAATTTTTTTATAAGAAAATATATACGCCACATTTTACATCGGTTATCCTGTCTGCCCGATGTAATAGATACTTTTTACATCGGTTTTCCCTTTTGCCCGATGTAATAGATAAGTTTTTACATCGGTTTTCCGTTTTGCCCGATGTAATATGTTTTATTTTTTTAAGCGTATAATAGTTGTTTTTCCTATTTTAACCTATAATTTTTTTTACATAATTTTCCATATAAGTTTCAAATACCACAAAGACCAATGTTAGGTCGCTATTTTTCACATTTTTCCCACAGCACACAGACCACATTTAGGTCACTATTTTCATATTTTTCTAACTAATGAAGAATATAATTTCATTGCACCAAATAGTTATATATATATATATATATATATATATATATATATATATATATATATATATATATATATATTTCAAAATTTACAAAAGTATTAATCTAGGATACACAAGTGTACAAAATTATAAGAAAGTTTACACACGGTGGACTACTACAAAATAACAAAACAACAAATATCCAACCATTTAAGTCCTTTAGCGCACTTGAAATACCAAATGAATCCACGGGAAGATGAGTTGAAGCTTTTGAAGACAACACCAAAATTACATTTGCTGAGAATAAATAGTAACACTAATTAACAACAATTCGTGACTAATTTCCAGAAACGAAAGCAGTAATAAAAAACGCATACCTCAATAATAAACCGGTGATAACCTCCTCGCCGTAGGTAAGTCATTTCAATCTTGCTCTCAATATTTTTGTCTATTATTATGAACTTAGTTCCCTGTAGAACAAAAATCACCAGAAAACAAAATAGAGTAAGCTATGTTGAGCTATCATTGTATAAAAGAAACGAATAAATTCCAAAAAAAAACTAAAAAAAAATTGATTCTCGAAAATGAGATATCTAACATAATATGGGAGAGAAAATTGCGGTGCTCGAAAATGAGATATCTAACATAATCTGGGAGAGAAAATTGACGAGATCTTGCTAAATAAAGGACTAAATAATAATTGTTGACAAAAACATTACCGCCGAGAGTGATTAGTACAAGTGCCATGTTGACTAAGTTTCTTGCTCCTTCTGAAGCACTTACTCTTTTGTAATACACTTGAAATAGCTTAAGCTATTTGTAGATTCTAATTATATGCAACTGCAAAACAATCTTAATTAATAAGAGTTTAATGTTATGGTACACTTTTTTTAGAAGTATAGTTTAATGTGACACTTACAAACTGAAATCCAGTATAATGCAAAATTTGCACCAATTAGAAACTTCTCTCCAACTGGTAGCGGACTCAAATATGGAAGTGTAGGTTCTAAGCCAAACTCCAAACCTATAATTTATAAAATAGTTACACATTAAATATGTCATAAACATGTCACATGATATATATATATATATATATATATATATATATATATATATATATATATATATATATATATATATATATATATATATATATATATATATATATATATATATATATATATATATATATATATATATATATATATAGTATAAACAAAATAAGTATGATTAGTCAAAACAGATTAATAATTGACTTAAACATATATAGAACATAAATAGAATTAGCTAATTTTTATTAATAGTGGTAAACTCGATCGTACTGATTAGGCCGTGATGGCCAGAAAGTCATTGTTACCACTGTCAACATGAGAATCTCTGAAAATGATGAAAGCTTGTGGTTGTTGAACAGAAACAGGAACAACTAAGCTTATTATTACACAAAAACAAATTACTAAAGAAGTAGCCATTGCAAAAAGTGTTATTATTTGTATGACATTCTAACTTTGATGGGTTTGTATGGAACATGAAAATTGTGAGGGTTTATATAATTTTGAATTGACACTTAGTAAATAAGGCACAGACATTAATGTGTTGTTCTACCACATCCAAAATGATTTAAAGCAAACCGCCGAATGAACATGAATGAAGTGAAAACATTCATTTAACTTCAAGTACATGTAATATTTGGCTGCCAATTAGCCAGAATCTAACTAATCAAGTTCAATTTCACAATAAAATTAAGATTTATAAAAAAAAAGGGGGGATTAACTTGTGCTAAACTATTATTATAAATGAAATGCGCAAATTACTAGGCAAAACAACAGGGTTTCGCTTAGCATAGCATTGATTTCATACAAGAAGTAATATGTACACTTCTTTAATAAAAATTTCCTGCATAATCAAGTGAAGTAGTTATGCACTTAAACCTTCCAATTTGCAACAGACACTTGAACAATTGCTCTCTAAGGGATACCAGATCTAAGGAATACCAAATCCAAATACAATGACTTCCTGCTATCTTATATAAAAAACTTTGCCAATGAATCATGTATCCTATATCTTTTGCAACTTATAAGGAAAATATTTCAAGTAAAACAGCACAGACTCCAGGTATAAACCATAAAGGTTATTGCAAACATACTGCACAACCAGCTCGTGAAGCTATGCACTGATATGAGGTTCCATCATGCTAGTTTCGACCCACATACCCTTACTAATCCTACGTAGGTTCTGGATTTAGACTCCTAACAATAAAAAAGTATAAATCCGGTCAAACACCCAAACCGCTCATAATCGCACAATCTCTCCACGATTCACTCACGAAAAACTTCGCGCAGAGTAACTATACAAAATCACAGCGACCCAAACACGCATACCAGAATCGCACAAAAGTGGAATCAGCAAGCATACCTGTGTTCTTCAATCTTTATCTTGATTTTGTTGCATTTGATTTTTGTTTTCCGATTCCTGTAACTGTAATGATGAAATGGGGGTTAGGGTTCCTGTTGGGTTAAGGATTTTGTGCTTGCTTTTTTCTTCTGATTTGAGTGAATAATGATGAAACCGAGAGAGAGATAACAGGAAAAAAAATCAGAAATAGAAAATTATGGACGGAGATGAAGTGGCCGCAGATGGGGACGGAGATGAAGTCGCCGCAGATGGGGATGGAGATGAGTTGCTCGTGCAATGAGTATGGTAAAGAATATTAGGGTTTTGTGGAAAAATGTCTATTTTTTTACTTCGGTTGGGCTCGAAGTCCGATATAACGGCCACGTTATATGTTTTTTTACATCGGTTGGAAAATTGGACCGATATAATGGCCTTTTATAAAAAAATCCTTTTATTTACAAAACTGCCACCGTGTTTTTATTTTTTTAATCATTGGTCTTTTTACATCGGTTGGGAAATTGGCCCGATGTAATGGCCTTTTATAACAAAAATTATTTTATTTACCAAACTGCCACCGTGTTATATTTTTCCCTAAATCAAATATTTTTCATATCATTGGAAATAAATGTCTGATGTAAAATCTTTTGACAAATATTTTTTACATCATATATTTTTATAGCTGATGTAAAAACCTTTTCTCAAATGTCATATTTTTAGTAGTGTATAGCTTGCAATTGGGTGGGCAAATTTTGGGGTGCAACAACCGCCTCCACCAAAAATCTCATTCATTGACAAAATATCGGTTTTTATGCACCAATACATTGAACGGGTCGTCAATGTAGAGGGTGAAGGTCACTACAAATTTTGAGTAGTTTCTTCTTTGCTGAGTAAAAGAGAAGAGGATCAAACACTTGTTCGACATCAACTTATCCAAGAGTTGAGGGACAATAAAGAATCATACACACTGTTATACGGGAATAACAAAAATTTTGAAGCAATTTATCACTCTCTTGCTCCTTCCATTAGTGGACCTGCACCGGAGAATAAATGAATGCGCTTCCTTGAAATTGGTCATCTCATAGCAAGTGCGTATGATAGAGTGTGTATTGATTTTAGAAGATACTTTTTCTCAAATTTTTTTTCCACTACACTATGCACCACCTCAAAATCCAAAAGATTGTATTATGTGTGTTGGGTGAATTTCAAATCTGCGGCATTTTGTTCAAGTTTATTTGAAACATGGATGCCCTATACCACTTGCATCACTAGAGTAGACAGCTCATTCAACTACCAAAGTGGAGACTTGACCGGACCATTTGGTTAAAAGGATGCAAGAATTCACCAAATTGAGCAAGATTGAAAGATAATCAAATAAGTAAAAACCAAAAGGGATATCACCAATAGTCTTCCGAATCATTTTAGTATTTATTTATCAATTTATTGTAAGTAACATTGTATTAGAGTGTGTTTGGATGAAGCATTTTAATGAGGTAATGTAATGTTTTGAGGAAATTTAAAATGATTTCCACAAAATTTATTGTTTGGATACAAAAATGAAGAATTGTTAAAATGATGGAAATTTATTGAGTATTTCATCTAAGTTAAATTTGATCATTTTGAAATTACACCAAAAACCAAAGAATTTGAAATTCCTCTCATATTTCATAGAATGTATTTGTTACTATTATTTCTTCAAATTTTATAAATTGGTCCTCATATTTTCTAAAATTATAAAATTGACCCAAAAATTTGCAAATTGGTCCTTAATAATTTTTAAATTTTACAATTTGGTCCTTCAAATTTTTAAAAATTGTAAATTAGTCCCTACTTTTCAATTTCTTAATTTGGTCCAAAAAATTTAAATTTTATAAAAAAATGACTCCAAAAATCTAACAACGAATTATCTTAATACTCCATCCAAACAAAATAATTTAAAAATGAATGGATTTGAATTGAATCATTTGAATTACTTTGAATTTTAAATTCCTTTAAAATTTCTAATTACCTCATCCAAACACACTCTTAATGTGTTATGATGTCTAATATATACCTTTTGAAGTTTGTCAAAAAATTACGCATTTATTAGATTTTATGTTTCTGTCCTCAGTAAATTTTCATTCAGTTCGGAGAGGTTTCAGAAATATATCTCCGGAATAAGATAACAAGGTGGTACAGAATATAAATTTTCGAAACATCCCCTAGTAGAAGATAGAATTTCTAAAGTCCATAATTACCTATCACTACTATAAATATGGGACACTTGTCTCATTGTTTGATACCAAAATACATCACACAAGAATAAACATCATTTGACATCTTGGAAAATATTTACTTTAACGGTGCGAAAGCCTCACACGTATTTAAGATCAATGAGTACACCCCTCTTGAAGATCATAAACCAAACTAAAATACGATAAACAATAATATAACGAAGAAAACTCCAAAAACCATCTTCCAACTCTAAGCGCCACTTACTCCTCTTGAGTATCTGTACAACATTGTACCGAGCAACACAAACAATCAAAAAAGGAGTAAGAATACACTCTAATATATTAACTCTAATATATTAACAGGGTAAAAGAATATAAGGGTAGATTAACTCCCACAATCAACAACACACATTCGTTTGCACAACAACACACAAGTATGATCAATTCCACATATCCTTAATGTATGTAATGTAGCTCACAACTCGACTCAATGCATGTGATACCGATTTGACATCATAGGTTTGTTACTGATATTTCCCACTTAATAATAGTTATGCATTTGAACCAGGTCCCCACTTCTGAACTCCGAGTCCCCATTTTGGCAAACAAATTTGCAAACTTACTTGCAGTAAAGTGGCTAGGTAGCATTCCAAAGTGTGCAGCTTTGGATAGACGGTCCACGATCTCTAATATAACAATTTTGTTTGGAACAAAGGGAATCCTACCACAAAATCAAGAGAAATATTTCATACAATTTCTAGTATCGGCTGTGGGTTGAGCAATCCATAAGGACTATGATTGGTGGATTTGACTTATGATACGTGAGACAAATCCAAATAGCATAAGTTGCTCCAACAAATAAAATAAACTTACCAGCAAACTAAACTCAAGTAGTATTAAAAAAGATATACATTTTAATTGACATGAAGTGCAAGTCATCATTGTCACTGCAAAGTTAACTTATGTAATCCAAAAACAGGAGAAACATAGAAATTGGAATCTGTAAAATTATCAGCATCTTCACTCACCAGTCTCACAACTACATTCTCTTGGTTGCTGGAATGTTACAACTCAAATGAACATAACTAAATAACAAAACAAAAAATTAAGAGAAAAAAATGGAACATACTTATATCCTAGTAGTATTAACAACTTTGTACTGATGCAAAATACTTGCATTCTGTCCAACTTCTGTATTATAGAAATTTTACCATATTTTCTACAAAATGTCACCTATACATAATGAATATCTATAAAATAAAAAAAGTATAATAGTCATTTAATACATAAGTTAGTCTAGGGATGCCCATAGAATCCAATGTAAGAGTTAACACTAGACTCACACCACCATCTATCTGCTCATGCTCCATGTACAGTTGTTCTGGCCAAGACAGAACTGCATCTCGATTATGGCTACGCAGTTGATCTTACACTGCAACACAATATTGATCCGACTTCGCTGTTGGTACATCCTTCACAAGTGAATTAACCCATGATTCCAGACTTAGTAATACATCTCGATCATCAGCATTTTGTCCAACCATTGTTGAATTGCAACTTCGGTTTTGAAAGCCGAAAGAATAAGACTTTCTCATCTTATTCAGTTCATCACCACGGATGGACCAGTCTAATTTTCCATCAGGGGAGCCCCAACCAGAGAAGTTACTATATGGCTCCATAGCAATCGAGGTAGCAGAAGGAAGCTGAGCACTAAAACTCGCCATGCTGCTGTGCTCGATAAAACTCTGGCGACGCTTGGCCAAGGCATCATTTTTTGAATTCGAAGAGGGATTATTAGTGACCTGTGGGGAACCAATCACATTTGAATTGGTAAGGTCAGAAGAAAAGCCCCATAGTTGCTGAGTCACATTCGGATGCACATGAGTTGATGTTGGTGATTGTATCTGAGAATTGAGAGTGTCTTCGAGGGTAGAAGGATTCACAACTGCAAGCCTATTTGAAGGCAATGATAGACCTGTCATCTCTTCAATCATTAGCTTCTGCATAAGGCGATTTTCAAGTTCGAGAAATTCAGTATTATCTCTAGTGTCCAATGTAGTTTTCAATCTTCTTCTCGGCATCTGAAGTGTAGGGACCGCAGCATGAGAGTGAGTCCGCAACATGGTTCCACCTGCTGGAGAAGACGCTGCAGATGGAGTCAAAGGCGGTGTAGACATGGATTGTATCGAACTGGACGGAGAGCTCAATGTGAAAGAATCCATTGAAGAAGCAGTAGGTGAATTTGAATATGATATAGGTGATGGCAAAGCAGAACCAGTAGAAGCATACAATGGGCGAAGCTCCTCGGGTTTGTGTGCGAAAAAGCAGACTCTTCGGGTGCATTGGGTCTCATCCTTGCAAAGTCTTGTTCTGTATTGAGCAGGATGAAGCCAGCACTCAAAAATACCATGTGCATATTCACAACCATCCCCATTACTGCATGATCCCTTCCGAAACTCAGGACAAGGGAGACAGGTGTATTGATACATCGTCGGATCACGGCGCCTTGCGTTTTCTCCAGGATGAACAAAAGGACACTCTGTCCAATCATGAGAATAAGCCCTTGAACAAGGTTTCACTTTGAAAATAAACATCCTAAATTCATCTGTAATATATATCCCATTATTTATGTCGGGTAGGGACAGATCAATCGAATAATCTTTCTTATCGATTCGAGGTGTACCGATATCTTCTTGCTGCTTCTCCATCTGGAAACCTAATTCCTTAAGAAAACCATCGTCTTCATCAACATCATCGATACCTTCTAGTAATGCTTGTAGTTTCCTCTTCGTTGAACCGGAGATACTATTAGACATCCTGCCAATCAAGTCACTGCACCGGTTACCGTTCGCATCAACAGAACCAACATCTGCATGTGCATCAAGCAAAAGCTTGATAACCTCAGCAGAAGCAGCAGAACAACCAGATACAGCACAATGAAGAGCAGTAGCCCTATCCGACCCACACGCTTTGTTAACATCGACACGACCAGTTTGAAGTATATAAGACAATACCGCTTTGCTTCCAAATAAAGAAGCAATCATAAGAGGTGTCCTCTCTTCATATCCCGTTTCCTTTGAGCCAATCCTCCTTCCATACCACAACCCTACTTCATCGACATCATGATTGCTTTTTTCAACGGCCTCTCTGAAAGCAATTACATCATCTGTGGCTGAAAACAGAAGCAAATCAGAAATCTTATGATGCAGCTCTTCTTGTCTTCCATATTCATGATTATTTTGAGACGGTTTTATATTCGAACCGTTGCACATGACTTTTATGACAGTTTATTTGTCTTCCTTCTTATTATTATACAGAATCTGCAAGATGAAAAAAAGAAAATGTATGATATGAATGATAGTTGAGCAGAGAGATTTCAAAATATTTAAAGCATAGAAAAGTGAGTTAAAAAGATTTCAGTTAAATGCACAAAAAACAGAATGGAATCAGCGAGGAAAATAAAAGAGAGAGATTCTGCTAAATTTGTTTCAACAAGTATTGTTTAAAATTTGAAATGTTAAATATGTTAGTTTATGCACAACAATAACTCTAAAAATAACAAGATACCTGAGTAACGGAAAAATAAAATACGGGAAAGTGTTACACAACCAACCAAATAGCAAACAATTCAAAACACAACCTTTAGGAGTTTTCTTAGCAACCAAGTGAGAACATTGTAACTTGAAATACCTTTAAAAAAAAAATTAAATTTTTAGGTAAAATTGAATGACCCATCGAAAAAGAAGATATGAGTGTTTTTGATGTCATAAAAAGAAGAACTTACATGAACAAGGAAACACAAAAATATGAGTGTTTTTGATGTCAAAAAGGGAAAGCCCGCCAAGATGATTCACCACTCACCAGTCACTTATCGATTACAGCTCCTCTTCCAATTGTGATTTCTTTTTTTACTTTTTATTTTATTATATTTCTTGTTCAATTCATTAAAAAATTTACACAACCACCTCACAAATTGTATTTTTAAACTCCTTATTTATGCCAATCAATTCTTAATTTCACTAATCCTATTCTTATTATTTTTTTCAACAGGAATATTTTTTAATGATTACTACTCAATTTTTTAATTATAAGTTATTCTATAACTTTCACATATAATAAAAATATATAATTTATTTTTATATAAAAAAATATAAATTATTTTATTAAGTTATTTATTTCCAACCGGCCAAAGGTACATAGCTGGGGGGAGAAATTCACATGCCACCCCTATTTTTATAGATGGCACCCCTTCCCTTTTCTTCTATTTCAATTTTATCTAAGGTGAGATACAAGTAATTTTCGGACGAAATTTTTGGTAAAGCCTGCAAAATTTCCAGTACAAGATACCGGATTTTTCATTTATACTGAAATTTCCGGTGAAACATACAGTAAATTTTCGTTATAATGAAATTTTTGGTATACCGAATATTTCAAATTTTTGGTGAGTACCGGAAATTTCATTATAACTGAAATTTCCTGTATGTTCAATATTAGGTTTTTTCAACGGTTGAGATTTTGCCGACATTTTTGGAGGGTCCTGGTTGCACCGACACATATGTGTGGTATAAAATGCCTCCTCCTCAGTATTTGATTAATATAGAAGTGTATTTCAATGGCCGCAATCCTGTTGTTCAAACCAAGATTCCATATGGGTCTGAATCCTTTGCCACCTTGAAAGAAACGTTGAATAATTTGCTGCCTGATTCCAAAAACAGAAGATTGACAAAGATCGAGTTTCATGAGGACTGAATTGATATAAATGGAAGGGTGAAATACAACCTAATCAAGTTGAAGAATGATGAAGATGTGAAGGCCATGTGGAAATCATTTCGCTGTAGGATAACTAAAGGTCTGATCGAGTTGGACGCGCAAATCCGAAGATCCGTGGACGACATAATGAAGTGTCTAAAACGTCCAGAGTGATTCGTTAGTGACTAGGTTTTTTCATGTTTCAGAGTATTGTTTATGTTTGTTGTTTGTAATCTGAAATTTGTTAACTATGTTCGCTAGTTATTGATGTTATTTTTTTATCTACTCGAAACATGTAATAGCAAAAAGGATTATGCAATAAAAAATATGTTTGTCCGTACAAAATATACATATAATACAACCATAAAAAAATAAATCTACCTAGGCCCTCCATGGACAACATCGACCAACCTAGCTAAAATACCATGAACCTTACTATCAGGGTTCACCAAATCCATGAGGCTATCTAAGTGAACGGCGATGAAATGTAGGCGGCTGTTCTGGTCTCCTGCTGGAGGTGGAGGTGGTGGAGGTGGATCGGAAGAAGTCCTAGTACCTGAAGGCCCTGGAACATCAGATGTTGCGCCAGGTGGTATGACCCTAGGGTGTGACACACAGTGGAACCACTCTAGGTATCCATCCTGGCACTGCCCAGATTGCTGAACCAATGTGGTTATATCGGTAATCTGAGGGGAGCTCATGATGTGACTCTGAAACCATCGATCAACCTGAACCACATGCTCCTCCATAGCAGTGGATGCTCTACCAGTCCGGTGGCGAGGTGCGCGGAACCCCCTCACCACCTACTGCTCCGTCATCCGTTTCCAGTTATAACCGATCAGAGGAAGGCGTCCAGCACGTAACTCTTAGGCGGGCGCCTCATCAACAGCTCTAGCAAAAGCACAGGCTCTCTCTGTGGCCCTCTCGCAATAGAACCATCCTTGCCTCTGGTCCTCACTGCAAAAAATTTAAAAAATATCAAGAAATTAGCAATTTAAAAAAAAAATAGAAATACCGGAAATTTCAATCCGGTATGATCATCGGTACCGGAAATTTTAAAAAACCGGTATGAATATTAATAATTGAATATACTGTAAATTTCAAATTTTCCGGTATATTCTACTGTAAATTTCAAATTATTCGATAGAATATACCGGAAATTTCACAAAAAACACCGTAAAACTTACTTGATTTTGCAAAAATTCCGGTATGCAAAGGAAATTTCTAGTATGCTCTGAAAATTTGAAAAATTCGGTTGGCTACGTGAATTTGCAAAAATATGGTAATAATAATTGGTTGGGCATTTCGGTCTTTTCATAGGTTTGAGGGGTGCCATGTTTAATTTGGGGGGTGCCATGTAGATTCCTCTACTTGGGGTGTTTGCGGTACGGTTTTGACGCTGAAAATCATCCGAACCGTAAGAGAGAAAAATGTGCGGTTTGGTTGGTTCGGGTTGGCTTTCAAAAATAAAACCGAACCAAACTAATGCAGTTTGGATTGGTTCGTTTTTTTATAAAAAAATTTATTGAGACATACATACACATATAGATGAAAATATACTTTTGTGTTTAATAATTCATACATTACAATAAAAAAAAAACTTAAAATTGACAAAATAAGTTTATAATTTGATGCATAAAAATGTGTCTTACAATTTTATCTTAGATCTAAAGAATGATATACATGAAATTGCATTCGTAAATAAATATTATGCAAAAAATACAATTAAATATATTTTGTCAAAATAGTATTTATAAATGAATAATATTATATAGGGTTAATACCATTTTTGTCCCCTGCCATTTGACCTCTTTCCAGTTTACCCCCTGTAAATTTTTTTTTTGCAAATGCCCCCTTGCCATTACAAGATTCCATCAATTTGGACCTTCGACAGATCTGGCACATGCCAAGTGCCTACATGTCCAGCTGAGTGGCATTTTTTTATTTTTCGTTTATTTTAAATGCCAAATAATTTAATTACACGCCACATCAGTATTCCATCACTTATCACTTATAATATATTACACAAATGTGGTTCATTTTGGTCCTTCCAATTTGACCTAGCTGATAATCACCATTGGAGCTGCTCAAGCTTGCTAAGTGAAGCATTTCGTGCCCAGAAGAAGATAGCAACTGAAGTGACGGTCATCCCTAGTCTCGAAATGGATTCGCGTCCAAAGGTATGTGGATTTTTTTCCCTTTATCCTTTCGTATTTCGTTCTTTAGGTTTAGGCTAATGTTAGAGTGCTCGTTACAGATTCTGGGTAAGTTCGTTGTTGTTATTCATCATGGTGGGGAGTTTGTTAAGGAGAATACTGTGTTTTACAAGGGTGGGGTTGAGTCAACTGTGTTGAATCAAGATATAGAACATTGGGGTATAGAAGAAGTGACGGAAATGGTAATCGAATGGGGATACATTAGAGATGAATTTAGGGTTTGGACCAAACTTGAAGGTATAGATGAACACTTTGTTGAACTTAAGAGTGATGATGGAGCATTGGATATTGCTACATTTGCTGTAGGTAACAACACTGAAGCACACATATTTTTGGAACATAATGTGAGGGACATAGGAGTCCATGTTGTGGAGCCTAAGTGTGTTGAGATGGGTCTGGGTAGGGATTCTAGTGATGCTGAAAGTGATGATGAAGCAGAGCATGTTAGGTTTGATGACTCTGAAGATGATAGAACAACTGCAGTGGATGATGGCTTTGAATGTTTTGAAGTAGAAAAACCCAAAAATTGTTCACCTCGAATTGAAGTTGCTGGGAAGTCCTACAGGTATAAGAGGTGTGCCTCAAAGAAGATGACACCAAAGAAAAAACAGAAGATTCTAGTTGGAGCACCTGGATTAATAGCCAAGGAAATTAAGAAAAAGGAATCTGAACAGATGGAAGAAGACAAATATGAAAGTGATCACTTGGGTAGCTCTGATCCAGATGCATCTGAAGATGAAAAAATTCCAAAATATGAGAAGTTTATGAAGGAGCAGCTTGGGAGGGATTATGAGTTTAAATTGGGGATGAAATTTAATTCATTGGTTGATTTCAAAGATGCCATAATTGAATGGTCAGTTTTGAATGGGAGGGAAATTACCTTTGTGAAGAATGAAAGAGATCGGGTAAGGGTAGAATGTAAGGGGAAATGTGAGTTTTTGGCTCTATGTTCCAAAGTGGGTTCCAACAAGACATATCAAATTAAAACATGGGTGGGGACCCACAGTTGTGCTAGGGTTTTAAACAATAGGTGTGCTAAGTCCAAGTGGGTAGCAAAGTCTGTTGTAAACAAGATGCAGTCAAGTGAGAAAGTGAAGATAGCTGATATCATTCAAGACATTAGGAAGACATATTCAGTAGGGATTACCCCAAGTAGGGCATGGAAGGCAAAGGAGATTGCAAAAGGAATTGTTGAAGGGGATGCTGTTAGACAATATGCAATGGTTTGGAGGTATGCTGCAGAATTAAAAAGAACATGTGCAGGAAACACAGTGAAGATCAATGTAGAAAGACCCATTCCATCTATTCAACCAAGATTTGGGGCTTTCTATTTCTGTTTGGATGGTTGTAAAAGAGGTTTCATTCAAGGCTGCAGACCCTTTATTGGTGTGGATGGATGTCACTTGAAAACTGATTTTGGGGGTCAATTTATGATAGCAGTGGGTAGGGATCCAAATGACCAGTATTTTCCACTGGCATTTGGGGTTGTTGAGACTGAGACCAAAGAAAGCTGGAGGTGGTTCTTACAACTGTTGATGGAGGACATTGGTCAAGATAGAAGATATGTCTTCATCTCAGACCAACAAAAGGTATTTATAAATCTATTTTTATACTTGTTTTAGAATGACTTTGTATATTTGATTTGTGAAATCTGAATATATGCAGGTTTTGGTAAGTGTTTTTGAAGAAATGTTTGAAAGAATTGAACACAGGTTATGTCTTAGACATTTGTATGCAAATTTCAAGAAGAAATTTGGTGGAGTTACTCTGATTAGAGACCTAATGATGGGGGCAGCTAAGGCAACCTATTATCGGGCTTGGGAAGAGAAGATGGCTGAACTAAAGAAAGTTGATCCAAAAGCTTGTGAATGGCTGATGAAGGTTCCTACAAAGACATGGTGTAAGCATGCCTTTAACATTTACCCTAAATGTGATGTGTTAGTGAATAACATTTCTGAATCCTTTAATGCAACAATACTATGTGCTAGCGATAAGCCAATTTTAACTATGTGTGAATGGATTAGGAGCTATCTCATGAATAGGATTGCATCTACTGTTACTAAGCTAGAAAAGTGGGCACATAGGATTATGCCTATTCCTAGGAAGAGACTAGATAAAGAGGTATTTATGAGTGGACAGTGGAATCCAAATTGGTGTATGAATGACCAATGGGAGGTCAAGCATGCCTACAATGATCAACAATTTGTTGTTGATGTGGGTAAAAGAACATGTTCTTGTAGGTTTTGGGATTTAGTAGGTATTCCTTGCAGGCATGCTTGTGCAGCATTGGCCTATAGGCAATTTAAACCTGAAGACTATGTGGATAATTGGTATTCTAGGGAGAAATATGGAGAGGCATATAGTGTTGCAATTAGCCCAATTAATGGGATGGATATGTGGCCACCAGTTGAAGCAGATGACTTACTTCCTCCATTGTATAAGAAAGGACCTGGTAGGCCTAAGAAGCTTCGATTCAGGGAGCTTGGTGAAGGAGGTACAAGAATGAGGAGGGTTGGAGTAACATATAGGTGTACAAAGTGTGACAAAATTGGTCATAACTCAAGAAAGTGTAAGGCTACAAGTCAAAATCCGGATGCCTTGAAAAGAAAGGTACCATTCCATTCCATTTGAATTTGTGGTTGTAATGTTTTTGAAATAATCCTGTTATTAACTTGTTTTCATTTTCAGAGGAAGGCTCCTAGGAAGAAACCTGCAGTCAACAATGATGCTGAGGTTGCAGACCCTGTTGATGAAGAAGTTGCAGACCCCAGACCCTGTTGATGTTGAGGTTGCAGACCCTGTTGAAGAAGTTGCATACCCTGTTGATGAAGAAGTTGCAGACCCTGTTGCAGAACCTGCTGTCAACAATGATGCTGATCAAATGGAGGAAGAAGGACCTGTGGTCGAGAAATATGAGATGCCAAATGAAGCCCAAGGTCCACAAATAATCACTACTGCTGCCCCAAAAGTGGTCAAGAAGCTCAAGATAAAGAAAAAATTGATTCTTGCTGGACAGAAGAGATCAAGTAGCAGGCTGAGGGTGCTGAAAACTTTGACTCAACAGGGACCTGGAAGTAGTGATAACCCTCTTGTCATTCAAGAGGATGAACAAGGTACATTAACTCAGGAGCATATTGAAGTTGGCTCAGACCCAAAGCTAGGGACTTGTCTAAAGGCTATGAAGTCTTGGAGTGATATCTCTAAAAAATAGGAACTCTGTTTGACTTGTATTGGCTATGTTAAGTTTATGTTTGTTGCAACTATAACAGATGAACAATACTATGTGCTTTTTTGATTATGTATTTAGTTGTGTTTTGAATATGTAACAATTATGACATATGCACTTATGGTGCTTTTTTTATTATGAAGTTATGATTATGAATTTGAAATGCTATAAGATATGGTTTAGAAACACCATTACATTGCACCAAAAGTAGATTATACATGCTAAAATCCATTCTATTACACCAAAATCATTACACCATTCAACTGAAATGATACATGTTAAAGAAACAAAAGTACACAACAGTTGCAAACAAAATCCATTCTATTGCAAAAAAAGTACACAACAGTTAACACATCTTGTATACAACAAACAACAACATCCAAGATGCTACCAAGGCCACCATCAACCTGAAGTTTTTTTTCCTTTCTTCATTCAGCAACTTCTTCAACTTTTCAACCTTCTTTGAAGATGCCTCTTGGCCAAATTCTTTGGAAAACTCCTTTCCAAACTCTTTCCCAAACTGTAATCCAAAAGCTTTCATTTGATCAAGTGTGAATTCACTGTTATTGATAACCAACTCTCCACCTCTGAAAACTTCTTTCTTCCCACCTCTTATAATGTGTTCCACGACTTCATCATCCCAAAGAAACAAATTGCATGCTGCATCACTCTACAGGGCCAAATACACATTTCACATGGATCAGAATTGGTACTATAGTCTATTTAGAACGAAGAAACAGAACAGAAATCACCTTTCCACGATTCTTGCATCTCCAAAACTTCCTCTGAGGGTTTTCGTGTGTGTTTGAGACAAACATCTTCATTGATTCGTTGCATCCACATCTGGGTATTGATCTACCGATTGAATTGCCAACTGACGAGCTCCTTGTAGAGTCCATTTTTCGTGCCCTAATTTTCACTGCTTGGTTGAAGAAGACGAAGTGCAAGGTTGAAGATGATTAACACTTATAACTCTCAAATACTGATGTGGCATGTAATTAAACTTATGTGGCATTTAAAATAAATGAAAAATAAAAAAAATGCCACTCAGCTGGACACGTAGGCACTTGGCATGTGCCAGATCTGTCGAAGGTCCAAATTGATGGAATCTTGTAATGGCAAGGGGGCATTTGCAAAAAAAAAAATTTACAGGGGGGTAAACCAGAAAGAGGTCAAATGGCAGGGGGCAAAAATGGTATTAACCCTATTTTATATATATATATATATATATATATATATATATATATATATATATATATATATATATATATATATATATATATATATACACACACACACACACATAATACTGGTTGATTTCTTTAAATATACTATGATAAAATATACACATAATACTAGTTGATTTCTTTATATATATATATATATATATATATATATATATATATATATAAAGAAATCAACCAGTATTATGTGTATATTTTATCATAGTATATATATAAATTAAAATAAATAACATACAAATAATATGATAAAATATACACATAATACTGATTGATTTCATTAAAATATATATATATATATATATATATATATATATATATATATATATATATATATATATATATATATATATATATATATATATATATATATTGGTTAGTAAGATTTTGTATCATAATAGAGTTTGGTTTGGTTTGGTTCGGTTTGCAAAATACAAGCCGCAAACCGAACCATGCACTACAAGAAAATTGACTTTCGGTGACACTCAAAAAGTGTCACTAAAAGTCAATAATCTGTAGGTAAATGTGTATTGGACTTTGAGTGACACCCACACTTGGCGTCTACTTTAAGGGGGTGTAGTGTGACACCAAATTGATTGTCACAATAACTTTTAGCTACGGTTAAGTTTTTCCCTGCAGTGTCACTATATACAATGCTAGTATTACAAATAATAGAAACTCTAGCTACGGATTGTTTTCTTTTAGCTGTCACTAGAACTTCAAATAATATAATTTTTATTATATAAAAATATAATAAATTTATAAATTCAATTTTTAATATAATTGAGAAATATTACTATTTAAATAAAAGTTACTCATTTAAAATATTTTCCATTACATTTTGAACCATGACAAAGCTAAATAACTAACATTAAACTATTATACCATTTTCTATTAAATAAAGTCAAATAGTTCAATATAGAAAGATTGATTTCATATAATATTGATAAAAACTAATTACAAAATAAATCATATCCTTAACATCTTAGTATATATCCAACTCCATATTATTATTTTCTATATTTGAATTTTCACATAAAATAAAAATCCTTTTCTTATATTTGTATGTTGATGTATCCATAACTTTGAAAGTCCTGCTATGTTCACTTCCATGTATCTGCATCTAAATTTTTCCTGAAATAATAAATAAATAATGATCAATATGCAAACAAAACTAAATAAACTATGCATAACAATATCACACATCTTCTACAGAAGGATACAACTCAGTTTATATTCAAATTCAAGCTATTCAAATTTTTCAAATACTTGTTTGTCGGTACTTCAAATACCTGCAACCAATGAGATGTTATCAAATCAAAATAAATTAGTTCAAATTAATCAACACAAGATGTTTCGAGTATAGTCCAAAATTGTAACTTCAATATAGAACAAATAAATTGCAAGGTAAATTCTAGAAAGCACTCCTTTGGCCAACAAGATAACCTTCAATGAATTAGTTTTGGTAACACACAACAGAAAAATCAATTACAAGGAGGTAACCAATAGCCAGGAAAAAGATTAGTGCAGTTAAGAATTGGGTCCCCATATTTTAAACAGGAATCAAAGGAGACCCAAAATCTAGCCTGCAATAATATACACATGTATTAACAGTTAGTAGTATATGTATTGCATACTAGCATCAAAATTTGAACGTATATCATCTTTTTCTACATACAAATGTTGGAATTTACAGTTAATGCTAATTTCCAGGATCAAGTATAAAATCTACTAATAGAAAAAAGTTAGTTTTGGAATTGTATGATATTTTGAGTTCGAATAAATTGATCTAACTTATGAGCACTTCCAATCTCGCGTAATCCATGAATGGTAAATCCAGTTAGGTTTTACTTAAATCTAACTACCAGTGACTCATTCATAAATGGAAATTCTCAACAAAAAAAAGCATAGACTCATTGAAGCAGTAGAAGCCGAGTGACAAAGTTTAAAGGAAGAAAACAAAACTCAAATAACTTCAAACAAATCCAAAACAAAAACCGATCTACACAGTAATGAAATAAAATCAACTCACCATTATATTCTTCCTTCCCAGACACAATCCATCTGTTATCAAATCAACTCAAGTACAATCGCTTTCTCCTCGTTCGTATCATGTTGAGTCTTCCTGCCTGTGTATAGTAGCAAGTTTCGTTGTAAATTTAAATCTTGAAAATCTTAGCAGAGCACAAATTTGTAGAACATGAGTTAGTGGCTCTCAATGATAATTTGAAACAAACTCGTTCTTTTAAAAATACCTTGTGTTTTCTGCATGTTTTACTTGGTTTTCTTCCACCTGTAGAAATACATGATTACTGAAACCGAAACAGCCTTTAAAGTGAAGACAATCAATCATACAATAATGCTTAATATTTTACTTACAGTGCTAATCCCTATCGAGTTATTTCCTTGACTTGCAATTGCCTCTTCGATTTGTAAGATTTCAGCTTCTGTAGTATACACACGTTCCAATATCTCAGGAGTGTTTACAAAGCGTACAAACCTATAAAACCATGACGATTAGTCCACCAAGCTCTTCAAAAATATTATTCAAAATCATGCGACAATACAAATGATAATGTTTTTAAAGCTATACCAAACATATCAATAAACCGAAACATTAAAAGTCAAACCTTTCAAGAGTTCCTTTGGTAAACCATGTGGAATCACTTCCATCATCCGGCTCAAGAACAATTGAATAACCACCCTTGTCCATTTGATCTTGAGCCGCTTTCAAGTGAGAAAGAAATGGATTGAGCAAACCTGAAGCAATTTTCTCCTTCTTTCCATTCACAGTTATAACCAAGTCAAATCTGATTTACACAGAAGCAGAAACATTGAAAAATCAAACACATAAATCAGTGTTGACAAACAATGTGTAATTTTTATCATCAAGCTTTCTCATAAATCAATTAGTATCAAAATAATAACAAGTGTAAAAAACAAGGGTTTCTCAACTCTCCTAGTTAGCACACCTTTCAAAATTTGCATTCTAGTACTTAAATCATAAAAACAACATCACTGAAATCATAAAAACAAGGGTTTTAGGCCAAGATTTTCTTCTTTTTTCGGCTTAGTTGAATAAACAGGATAACTTTCCCACATGGGCAGTCCTCCATTGATATTAGGATAGAAAGTATCTGACATGTCAGACCTTCGGGAAAAGTCAATATGCCATGTATCTTCTAGCATATCCTCGTAGTCACTAAACCTAACAAGGGAAATCACCAGGGTCGTGTAAACGTAAAATAGTTCACAAACATTGTCACAGCAGAGAGAAAATTCATGAACGCACTAACCAAGTCCGTGGTGGAGGAGGATACACGTCAGGAACAAAAAGCATTGGATAGACCAACCCCATGGGAGGAACCTATGCAATAGTATTTGTCAGTTGTCAAAGTCTAAGCATATGATTATGTAATGGCAAAATTTGAGGGCAAATGAAGAAAGAATTTGGCTGAGAACATGTACATTGAGAGAAGTAAGCCTTGTCCTGTGAGATCCAGGTGCCGCTTTATCCTCGTAAGAATGAACTACTGCAATAGCATCAAGTTGCCCCTCCTATAGAGAAATTACTAGATAACTTATATTGAATTCAAGTTTGGAGCAAGCTAAATTTAGAGTTTCACCACTGGTAGTCTGTGATTTGATGCATTTTTTTAATTCATCAGACACGTGAACCATTTCAATATGTTCGGCTATCATTGATCTATATATAATTTACTTTCTAAGAACTACAAAGTGGCAAAAGTATATTGTTGTTAAATGGCAGCCATGCCGGAATGGTGTAGCAGGTTTTTTTGATAACCACCATGGCCAATCTATAAAGGGATGCCGGCTACGGCGGTGCTATAGACTAAAATAGCATGTTCATATAGAGGAGTTTTGACCTTCCACCATTGACATAACTGCAAATGCATGCACGAGGGCAATGAAGAGATAACAAAGCTGAGAGAGAGAAATAAAAGGAAGAAAAAAGAGACAGCAGCTTTAGGTATAAAACCCATGAGATGTAAACTCATGCTATGAATAGATCCTCTTGTATTGTTCACAACTGTCGGTTTTCTCTCAACTATGAATTATTAAAAATGGCATATCGTATGAGTTAATATAATAAAGTAATAATTTGGCAAAATGAGATAAAGTAGTAGAACTCACTCTGATTTCGCAATATGACTCTTTCAGTTGATTTAACATTAACAGATCTATAGGCTTTGTCAACATATCTGTTCTAACTTGTGGATAAGTCTGGTGATGCCTTTGCGCCCAAAGAAGGCCCCTTGATATATCCTGAAAATATGTACTTAATATTTAAAATACTACCATAAATAACTTTTAAAGCACAGAAGATGAGATCATTCCATAACTCCAATGATTCATTTAAAGAAGGCACGGGGTATAAGCCATCAGTGTCAATCAAAGTTCCTGTTCCCATAATCCTTCCAATTTCCAATTCTTAATTCAAACTGTCATTTTTCAATTCATCTCAATAAACTAACTTCCTTTATCAAGAGATTATAGTTTACATACGCCGCATAAGTGAAAACAAAATGACAGTTTCTAAACTAATGCAAAGAAAAGCTTGGTGTCAAATAACAAATAACAAATAACAGGTGTCCAAGATATTACTAAGCATATATTTTCCAAGTCCATAACTATTTCAAAACACCAGAAACGCGTGCAATATAAAAATATATTTTGTACCTCACCGCCAAAAGTTAAAGTCCTTGCAGTTGATGGTAGAGTGGCTCCATCCTAAACAATGAAAGAAGTAGTTAACAACCAAAAACTTAGCCAGCTTTTATTTTTCAATCTATCTGAAGTCTAAACAATCATCAAGCATGGAGAAAATCCAATTTGATAGAAAATTTGAGGTACAAGTCAATATTCAAAATGGTAAATGTATGAGAAGAATGAGAAAAAAAATTGATCTGTTCATGTGCCAAACACTTTCCACAATGAAGCTCGAAGGAAAAGTCCATTGCATGAATTATTAGATGGGATAAAAAATGAAAGACAATAGCACTATTCTCCAACCATAAAACCCAAACCTAATTTCAATGGCAGGGGTAGCACATGTGATTACTAATGTATGCAGATTAAAAGAAAATTAGCCTCTCTAAAACTTGAGACATGAAAACAGACACTGCATAAAGGCTTAAAAAGTACTTCGCCACTAGTCACTAATATAAACAAAAGCTCCTATTAGAAAGAAACTCTCCTAACAATCAAATCACTATTAACATGAATGATTTCCCCACTTTCCTTCTTCAATCATATTCTCACTCACTAACATAATTGAGTCGACTCTAATGCCACCACAGTCACTAACTTCCTATTCACAGCTGAGTGGTTGAGCTTAGGCACAAACCCATAGTCCTATCATACAGTTAGAAAGAGCAACTTTGATCTTGACCCAAAAAAAGAGCAAGAGAATGCGAGGGTATGCATCTGCCAACAAAATGCTTGGTTTGTGAGTTGATGCACACACTAACATGCATATCATATCAAACTGTGATCACTAATTATATATCCTGAGCCTCTGATGAAATTGCTCACCATAATTGTGCAACTGCATAGTTTATGGATCATGGCATCTAAGACACCTTTTTTATTATCCCTTGTGAATCCTTACTTAGAATCATATAATTTTTGTCAAGTTTGCAAATATCCCCAATTGCATCAAAAACATCCACCAACAAGTGGCTAATAAAAATAACCACAATTATATCAAGGTTATTCAGACAATTAGTCTCTTCAAAATCAAAGTAATCTCAGCAATCACAAGTTTCAAAATATTAAGAAGAAACTTCTAATTTTATTGATGCTGAGCCACTTCTAATCTTAAAAAATACAGTAACAAACATAAAACATAATCATACAATGAGAACCTCCAATTCTAGTTTAATTCGTGTTAGGATGAAGGATCCAATTCTAATCTTAAAAAATACAAAATATGGTAACAAACATTAAACATAATCATACAATAAGACTTAAACAAAGAGCTCCAGTCAAAAATCCAACAAATTCACCTAAACTGATAATTTGATCCTAGGAAAACCTCAAAAACAAACTCTCTTAATTGCACTCCCAGCAAATAGATTCCAAAAACTGCTACAAAACACACTCGCTTGCCTAAAACCAAAAGCTGTAACTAAATTTTACCATTCTATGACACCAAGAAATCCTCTAAGCATCAAAGTGCTAAAGTAATAAATCACAAACCTAATTGAAAAATTAGACAAACAATAAATCACCTGAACTTGAAGATATGAAACTCAGATCAGTTTTTGATTCTAAATCCCCAACGTACTCTATACCTGAATATGAAAATGAAAGATAAAATAGATGAGTTTCAGAATTGGAAAACCATTTTTGTGATTGAAAAAGGAATCTGAAACTCACAGTGAATGAAAGATGAAAAAGGAATCTCACAGTGATAGAACCATTTTTGTCAACGATTGGTGTGAACGATTGAACATTTTCAATTTGAGGGTGAAGAACGATTCTCGATTTCAATGTGAAGAACGATTCTCGATTTCAATGTGAAGAACATTTTTGATTTTGGGGTGAAGAACGTTTTCGATTTAGGGTGAGAAACAGTTTTCGATTTTGATGTTAAACTTTATTGTTAAATAAAGTTATATAAATAAAAGAGAAATATATATGGTGAGAATAAATATAAATAAAAGAGAAACTTTATTTTTACTTATTACTATATAAACTTAATTTAGTAATAAGTAAAAATTGTTATGGTGAGAATAAATTAAAATAATTTTTTATCTATAATAATTGTTTTACAATCTATAATTAACTTTTGTAAAAATTATTATTTTTTAAATAAGTTTATACAAATAAAAGGAAAAAGAGTATAAATATAAATAAAAGGAAAAATGTATTAAATATAAAGATATTTTAGTAGTAAATGAAAATTTTTATGGTGAGAATAAATTAAAATAATTTTTTATTTTTATAATCTACAATTTATTTTTGTTAAAAATTATTTTGTGAGCAAAATTAATTTTTGTTTAAATCAAAAAAATTATTTTAATTTTTGCTATCATAAATAATTAAAGCATTTTTAATGAAAATTGTAATATTTTTTTAAAATATAAAGTTAATTTTGATTGCTTTAAGAGTAAAAATCAATTATATGTTTTTTTGTCTAATAGGACAATAGTGATAGAGTAAAGCTGTAGGTAAAAGTAATATTTAGTGACAAATATTAGTGATAGAGTAAAACTGTAGGTAAAAGTGATCTTTCGTGACAAATATTAGTGATAGAGTAAAACTGTAGGTAAAAGTGGTCTTTCGTGACAAATATTAATGATAGAGTAAAACTGTAGGTAAAAGTGATATTTAGTGACAAATAATTAGCCATCACTAAAAACGAGTGTCACAATATGGCATTTTTTTTGTAGTGATGCGATTCTGTTAGAAAATGGTTTAAACACATCCAAATCAAATACGGTTTTTTACGATTTTAATTTGGTTCGGATCGATTTTGCGGTTCTCTATTGAGCCGGTTCGATTTTGAACCCCAAAATATTATTTGGAAATTTATGTTATTATAATTATGTATATTAATTGCAAGCAAAGTTATGGTCAGGTTGTGATGCGCACTCGTTTTTTGGAAAAGGTTGGTTTGAATATTTATTTGGTTATTTTTTGAATAATTGCAACATGAATATTTTGAACGTTATAGGTATATAATGGTTCATTATCATGTGTATAATTTCATCCAAAAGATGCTTCTCTTTACCATGTGACATAGCTTAAGTAGAATGAATATGTTAGATACAACTTTTTCGAATCCATTTTTCTCATATTACCATTAATCTAGATCATCTTTTATCTTATTAATGCATGAGTAAAAGGTACGAAACATCTTTCTGTAATTATTTACCGTGAAATTTAGTAAACAAACGCTAGTCCTCCAAAATAGTTACTTGCAAGATTGATTAGTTGGTCATAGGACATATGTGTGTAGATATTTGTGACTCCGTTTGAATGTTTGGTGTGAAATGAGATCTATTGTGATTTCTACTAAGTTTGAAAGGTAAAGTAAATGAAGGATCTCGACTTGGTTGAAATCTTTGTAAATAGTAATGCGAAAGGATATAGATAAAATGCAGAAAGCAAGTTAAAATAATTGAAATCTGCTTAAAGTGTAAACAACATGGTGTTCAGATCATACATTTCACTCAACTGTCTCTTTTCTCTCTTAACGCTTGGATACTTTTGAGTTTGTGAGTTTCTATAATGATTTTAACACACCGAACCCTAACACTAGAACTCCTATTTATATTAATACATAGATAAATTGTCTTCAACGACTTTCGCCCTAGAAGTTGACACATCTTCGCTGCATGCATTTCGTCCTTGGATTTGTATCCACGCGTACTTTCAGATAAGTCCAAAAAACAGTTATGTTACTCTCCTCCGAGCTCAATATATATTGTTGTCGAAGGCACATGGCCATTTCTCCGTCGAAATTTTGAGTACATCACTTGTCGTCGAAATCTTTAATTGATTATCTCTGAGAAAACGCTAAGTCCATACTTCTACCTTACGCTTGAATGCACTGACCTCTTTGAGCTGAAGGGATTATGTCGAAAATATTCCCTTGACTCTCTAAGTTCTCTTGAACCCTTCTTCCATATGCTGAGGTCACCTAGGTCGAAATTATTGGCCCACAGTAATATATTATCAAAAGATAAAGTATTTGTGAAATTGACATTAAGGTATTCAAAATATCTTTAAGGAAATTTGTCATAAATTCCAATTACATATGATGTATAATAATTGGTGGGAGCGAATTGAACCTAAAGGATAAAGGTTAGTGTGAATTCACACTTTGGATTTTTGAATGCAATCTTCATTAACACCTTCTTTGTTCTAGTGCTGCAACATATTTCCAACAACTACAATATCCAATCGTTGATTATGTTCAGTGTTTTAAAACTCGAATCGGACCAGCCAATCAAATCGGAAACCGGTGACATGACCGATTAGATCAAAGCATAAGACCGAACTGCAAAGAAACCAGTGTAAATCAGTATAACCGTCTAGATTTTTCCAATGCTGCAGCAAAGTATCAAACCCGCAACATGCATTTTCCATTCCTGTGCTTCAGCCACTTGGTCTTTAATACTTTTGGGATTAAAGTAAGATAAATTATATATATTTCATGTCGAAAATATATACTTCAATAAAAAATCAAACCTCATAATTTATGTTGGTTCAGCAATGCTTGGTTTTGGTCAATATACAACTAACATTCACTCAATTATTCTCTCTTAATTTTTATTTAACTGCACTAACGTACTCAATTATTTGTTAGTTCAAAATTAGACTCAAATTAACCAGAAAAAAATTAAAGTTGTAAACATAAGCTGCCCAGATTAAGAAATTGGAATAAGTAAAATTAACAGCATCTTCTTTTTTTTTTTTTATCAGCATCTTCATTCTCCAGTATCACTACATTATTCATCATTCTCTTGGTTGCTGAAAAATTACAACTCAAATGAACATAACTTGTAACAAAACAAAAAATTAAGAGTAAAAAGGGAGCAATATACAATACCCTAGTAGTAGTAACAAGTTGGTTCTGATGCAAAATACATGCATTCTGTCCAACTTTTGTATTTTCTACATTTTACATTTTTTCAAGAAAATGTCACCTATACATACTCAACATCTATAAAATTAAAACAGTATAATAATCATTTCATACATAAGTTAGTCTAGGGATGCTCATAGAATCCAATGTAAGAGTTAAAATTAGACTCACACCACCATCTATCTGCTCATGCTCCATGTACAATTGTTCGGGCCAACACAGAACTTCATCTGGATTATGGCATTGCAGTTGATCTTACACTTCAACACAATATGGATCCGATTTCGCTGTTGGTGGGTCCTTCACAAGTGAGTTAACCCATGATTCCTGACTTAGTAGTACATCTTGATCATCAGCACTTTGTGAAATCACTGATGAATTGCTAAGTTGGTTTCGTAAACGGAAAGAATAGGACTTTTTCATCTTAATCAGTTCATCACCATGGATGGACCAGTCTAATTTTCCATCAGGGGAGCCCCAACCAGAGAAGTTACTATATGGCTCCATAGCAACTGAGGTAGCAGAAGGAAGCTTAGAACTAAAGCTCGCCATGCTGCTGCGCTCGATAAAACTCTGGCACCGCTTTGCCAAGACATCATTTAATGAATTCGAAGACGGATCTAGAGTCTGTGGTGAACCAATCACATTTGAATTGGTAAGGTCAGAAGAAAAGCCCCAAAGTTGCTGAGTCACATTCGGATGCACATGAGTCGATGTTGGAGATTGTATCTGAGAATCGAGAATGTCTTCTAGGTTAGCAGGATTCACAGCTGCAACCCTGTTTGAAGGGAATGAAAGACCTGTATTCTCTTCAAGCATTAGCTTCTGCATAAGGAGATTTTCAACTTCAAGAAATTCAGTATTATCTCTAACTTTCAATGCAGTTTTCAATCTGCTTCTGGGCATCTGAAGTATAGGGACCGCAGCATGAGACTGAGTCGGCCACATGGTTCCACCTGCAAGGGAAGACGCTGCTGATGGAGTCAAAGGCGAAGTCGACATGGATTGTATCGAACTGGACGGAGAGCTCAATATGAAAGAATCCATTGAAGAAGCAGTAGGTGAATTTGAATAGGATATAGGTGAAGGCAAAGCAGAACCAGTAGAAGCATACAATGGGCGAAGCTCCTCGGGTTTGTGAGCAAAAAAGCAGACTCTTCGGGTGCATTGAGTCTCATCCTTGCAAATCCTTGTTCTATATTGAGCAGGATGAAGCCAGCTCTCAAAAATACCATGTGCATATTCACAACCATCCCCTTTACTGCATGATCCCTTCCGAAACTCAGGACAAGGGACACATGTGTATTGATATATCATCGGATCACGGCGCCTTGCGTTTTCCCCCGGATGAACAAAGGGACACTCGGTCCAATCATGAGAATAAGCCCTTGAACAAGGCTTCACTTTGAATATATACATCCTAAATTCATCTGTACTATAAATCCCATTATTTATGTCGGGTAGGGATAGATCAATCAGATTATCTTTCTTCTCGATTTGAGGTGTACCGATATCTTGTTGCTGCTTCTCCATTTGGAAACCTACTTCCTTAAGGAAATCACTGTCATCATCAATATCATCGATTCCTTCTAGTATGGTTTGTAGTTTCCTCTTCCTTGAACCAGAGATAGACATCATGACAATCAAGTCACTGCACCGGTTACCATTCGCATCAACAGAACCAACATCTGCACGTGCATCAAGCAAAAGCTTGATAACCTCCGCAGAAGCAGTAGAACAACCAGAAACAGCACAATGAAGAGCAGTAGCCCTATCCGATCCACACGCTTGATTAACATCGACACGATCGGTTTCGAGAATATAAGACAATACAGCCCTGCTGCCAAATAAAGAAGCAATCATGAGAGGTGTCCTCTCTTCATATCCCATTTCCTTTGAGCCAATCCTCCTTCCATACCACAACCCTACTTCATCGACCTCATGATCGTCTTTTTCAACAGCTTCTCTGAAAGCTATTATATCATCTGTGGCCGAAAACACAAGCAAATCAGAAATCTTATGATGCAGTTCTTCTTGTCTTCCATATTCATGATTATTAATCAAACCAGTTTGAGAGGGTTTTATATTCGAACCGTTGCACATGACTTTATGACAGTATATTTGTGTTCCTCCCTATTATTATGATACAGAATCTGCAAAATGAAAAAAAGAAAATGTTTAATATGAATGATACTTGAGCTGAGAGATTTCAACATATTTAAAGCATAGAAAACTTAGTTTCAAAGATTTCAGTTAAATGCACAAAAAAAAACAGAATGGAATCAGAGAGGGAAACTGAATAACAGAAAAAACAAAATACGGGAAACTGTTACACAACCAAATATCAGAAACAACCCGTCCTTGTTCCAGAGAAAAAGAAAAAGCATATTATGTTGTACACGCCTATGGTTATTTTCATCCACATCAAGACTTTCAAGAAGACAATACAAACAATTCAAAACACACCCTTAAGGAGTTCCTTAGCTACCAAGTGAGAACATTGTAACTTGAAATACCTTAAAAAAAGATTAAATTTTTAGGTGAAATTGAATGAACCATCAAGGAGAATTAGAGAAATACATAAAAAGGTATCATAAAAAAAAACTTACATGAACAAGGAAACACATGCACTAGTGAAGGTTTAGAAACTATTTTTTTTTTTTTGTTTTTGGTGCCAAAAAGGCAAAGCCCGCCAAGCTGATTCACCGGTCACTACTTATCGATTACAGATTTACAGCTCCTCTTCCATTGTGCTTTTTCTTTTTAACTTTTTTTTTTCTTATTCCATTTTATTAAGAAATTTACACAACCACCTCACTAGTAGTATTTTTAAACTTGTAACTCTCTATCATTAACAGACTCCCTAAATGTCTAAATTGTGTTCTTTATTTGTTTAACACATGTATTTTATTTATGTCACACCATCTTATAGTCTTATGTGTCACTTTAAAAAATTTATTTTCATTTTTTAAAAAGCCCAATACAATAAATCTACTTTGTTGAAGGTCGCAAGTTCGAAGCCTCACAAAGACAAAAAATATCTATTTTTAAACAAAATGGTATAACAAGCTAATCATCACTCAAACTATATATATTCGGATATTTCCTGAGTAATTTCAATTAATAATATTTTCTCAAATTTCAAAAATTAAAACCAATGTAAAAAACCAAAACACAATAAAGTAAAACTTCAAATAAATATTTTTAATTTTAATGTAGTTCTTACACAATTTTTAAAGATAAGTCATTCTCAGTTGATCTTAATGTATAATAGAATATGTAACAATCTTTTAACGTATCTATACATGTTACTATTACACTTTTCATATAATACCAAATAATAAACTAAATACAAACAAAAACAAAAAGAGTAATGATTTCTCGCATATAAGAATATAGAGTTTTTCAAAAATAAATTATAATTATTCTTCTATTTTATAATAGTGGTCATAGAGAGTATAGTAAAAATGACAATAATAATGTTTACCAAAAAAACACTCATTTTTCAACTAATATCACGATAATATAAATAAATTTTTTACAATCTCATTAGTAAAAATTAAAAAACAATTAAGCTAATATATAAACTAAAATTTTCAATCTTTTATTCACGAGTTAACTAAATTTGGCTAAATAGATATATTTTATAAAATGGTCAAAACTTAGGT
Organism: Vicia villosa; assembly: GCF_029867415.1. Lineage (NCBI taxonomy): Eukaryota > Viridiplantae > Streptophyta > Magnoliopsida > Fabales > Fabaceae > Vicia > Vicia villosa. The sequence goes on from NC_081182.1 coordinate 96,353,558, forward strand.
GCAATTCTTTAGGTGAGGTTCTTACTATTTTCTAATGAAAATATGACAAGTGTATAATTTTCTCTTACCCGTATGCAAATTTCTCCTATTTTCACTCACTAAATGATATTTAAGTATATTTGTCAAGCTTTTATTGAAAAATAGTAAAAACCACACCTAAAAAATTGTATCTAAGTTTTGTCCTTATAAAATTATTGAAAGTTTTATTTGATAATAATAGCAAATGAATTTTTAATTTTATTTTAAACTAAAAATAAATACATACATTTAACAATGAAAAAAATCTATTTTTAAACAAAATGGTCTAACAAGCTAATCAATACCCCAACTATATATATTCGGATATTCCCCGAGTTACGTCAACTAAGAAAATTCTCTTAAATTTCAAAAATTAAAACCTACGTGGAAATCCAAAACAATATAAAGTAAAACTTCAAATAAATATTTTTAATTTTAAAGTAACTCTTACACAATTTTCAAAAATAATTCACTCTCAGTTGATCTTAATACATAATAGAGTATGTAATAATCTTTTATCGTGTTTATATACATTATTACTACACTTTAATAATAGTGATCATAGAGAGTATAGTAAAAACGACCATAATAATGTTTGCCAAAAAAAACACTAATTTTTCAACTAATATCACGATAAAATATATAAATTTTTTACAGTCTCATTAGTAAAAATTAAAAAAAACATTTAAGCTAATATAGAAATTAAAATTTTCAATATCTTATTCACGAGATAACTAAATTTTGACTAAATAGATATATTTTATAAAATTATTGAAAGTTTTATTTGATAATAATTGCAAATGAATTTTTAATTTTATTTCAAACTAAAAATAGTTATATAAATTTAACAATTTGAAATCAAATGTCAAAATCTAAGATAAGTACCGAAAATATTTGAGAATCAAAACAAAACAAAAAACTACATTATAGTTATTATAGTTATTTAAGTTTGCAAAACTAAATTACAAATGTGACTCTTAGTTTATAAGTATGTATTTTTTTATATCAAATTAATTCATATCAGTCTCATAATTATAATTCACAATACATTATTGTAATTTAAATTTCAGTGTTTTAAAACCGGATCGATCATCAAACCGGTGAGGATGCTGAGTTATTGGTTTATTGATTGAACCATTGGGTCACTGATCGAATCGCGTGACTAAATCGGATTAAATCAGATAACTCGGTTGAATAAACTAGTGTCTATTGCAATACTATATATTTATTAAAACGGTCTAACCGGATGACTCAGTCTCTAAAAATATAAAAACACCTACAAAATTTTAAAATTTCAAAATATCATAATTTCACATGTTTATTCTTTACATTCAAATTCTAAAAATAACCATCACTCACAACAAAATAATACAAAATATAAATTTTAAACCAAGTCTAATTGCAAACATGGGAACAGTTGTTCCAAATAAGGTTTGAATAAAGTCTAATTATATTTTATTTTTATTTTTATTTTTATTTTTTAAAAAATTATTAAAACTGCGTCATTTTGTGTGGAAAAAAAGAGCATGCATTTGAACTGCCGGTTTTCTAAAACTGTCGGTTCACTATTTATTTTGGGTTTTGAACGGTTTTGGATGGTTCTTTCCGGTTCAATAGCATACCAGATCCAACAATCAGATCATACCAATGACCACTCCGGTTCCTGGTCCGACTGGCCGGTTCGGTCTGATTTTTAAAACCCTGATAAATTTAGTATTTATTTTTCATCAAAATAAATTCTTAATATATAAAATTCAATAAAAACAAATCAACTAATTTACAACCGCGAAACGCACGGGTTTTATTCTAGTCAATTCTTAATCCTCTAATCATATTCTTAGTATTTTATAAATATTTTAATTTAAAAAAAACTCACATCATCATACCCAATTACGAAAATTGCCTAGTAGGACGGATGGATAGGTGGAGGTTCTTCAAGATTAGGGGTGTTTAAAATCGAATTGGCCCAATAGAAAATTGTATAATTGAATCAAACCAAAACTGCAAAAAATCGCAAATGATTCAGATGTATTTGAGTCATTATTTAATAAAACTGTGCGGTTCAATTCGGTTTGCGGTTTGTATTTTACAAACCGCATCATGTTACAACTCCAAGTTCACTTAACCCACATCCAACCAAAATTCAAACCTATTATGTATTAGCCTTATGATTATGATTGATTTTTTCTTCCTCACGCATAAGGTTTCAGTTTAAGTCTTCTCAAATCTCTCATAGCAGTATCGCACATTCTTCTCATCTCCTTTTCCAAGTATGTCTCGCATCTTCTTCTCTAGTCTCTAATCTCTTATGTTCTTTCTTTTTTATCTTATTAATTTTATTCTACTGTTCTCTCTTCTAATTACGCTTTTAATGCACCTCTTCTTCTTTAATATCCCCTCTCTTATGCTCTTTCTTTTTCATATTCTCTAATATTTCATCTTTGTCTTTTTTAATTCATTATAATGTTTTATATTATTTTATGTTTTTTATTCCACTTTTGTTTAATCTTATTTTTATATATTAAATGGAAAGTTGTTGTCCAAATATGATGAAATTTGTTGTTATTTAATAACTCATAAATAACTAAATACAAAGCTATGTTGTCATCTATTTGTGTATGTATGACTCAATAATTTTTTTGTAAAAAACGAACCAACCGTACCAACCCAAACTACATTGATTTGGGTTGGTTCAGTTTTATTTCTAAAAGACAACCGAAACCGAACTGCACATTTTTTCTCTTGCGTTTGGGAGGACTTTTTATGTCAAAATCGCTCAAACCACGTCGCGAACACCCCTACTCAAGACATATGATACTTGATCCCAACCTCCAAAACATCATTTGTTGTTGGATATGATCAAGCGGTTCCCCGCATCACACGTCGGATTAGACCGAGGAGGTTTTAATAAAACAAAGTATATAAACCTCGTTACGCACTGATTGGTATTATCTCATTCTCACTCTCAAACTACATTTTCTAAAATGTTATTGACTTGGGTGTTGAAGTGCTAACCTTGTAGGTCCTTCCCGCTCTATTATATTGGAAGCTCTCGTCACCGCAACAGAAAAGCTCATTCTTGCATCACACATATTTCTTGTTCCACTAGGAAAAGTGGCGTCGCCTACAAGAACCAAATTCCGATTCTTATGAATTTCAATATCATATTCATCGAATACATTTCTAAAAATCACAACTCACCGGTAGCGATCTCGCATGATCTATGGTAGAAATCTCCAATCTCATTATCAGAATTATCTCTTGAGCGCCTACCTCAAGTCATCGGTAAACCTCACTGTTCCCTCATATATGGAGTCTCGTCTAGTAGGAAGAACTAGACGAGAAACATTTAGTGGAAAATGCCTTGAAATCTCAAACATTCGCGAGGGAAAAGTTGGAAGAGATCCCTAACGTGACGCTTCTGTTATAGGTGACGGCCGCTGTGGATAACTGCGTAGACTCAAGAATCTTTATCGACGACAAAAGTTCGTGAGATGTCTTGTACTACAACGTGTTTGTAGGACTGAGGTTGATCAAAGAAGACCTCATGTCGTATGGAGGTAAGAGCCTCCAAGCATTCAATGACTATTTATCACCCTTGTAATACTAAAGAATTGTCAATTTCGATTAGAGAAAGAAGAAACTTTAGGATGATGAAGGTGTTTTTCTTGGTGGTCCCTTGTGAAAGTGTTTACAAATTGCATCCTTGAAGGTACTTTCCTTGCATCATTAGACGAAGTAGCTTCCACTGTCCACCTAAAGATGAAATACTACAATTGCTTCGATGAACTAGCTGTCATCCCGACTGATTTGCACGGAGCCCTCCTAATTCACAAGACAGTTTTTTAAGATCCCCAAGAAAATATCCTCACTCTTAGAAGAAGGATAAAGGAGATATTTGTTCTCGTCATCGACACAATTGATCTCGATAAGCACAAAGATGAAACTATGTCGAATGACGAACCAACTATCCGGTGGGGACTAAAGTAAAGACCCCGAGGCCAATTCTAGATAAAAATTTTGAGATCGCGTAGCTTGGCGAAAACTCAGCTATGTTAGTCAAGGTATGGGTGTCCGTGTGTGTGTGTGTGTGTGTGTATATATATATATATATATATATATATATATATATATATATATATATAGGGCATATCATATGAGAATGACATATTTATATGAGAATGTAAGAATGAATCTGAACCATTCGATTTTAAAATCAATGGTGGAGATTATGGGTGAATCTTTTTTTTCTCTCTCCTACTTCATTTATTTCAAAATGTAGGAGAGAGAAAAAAATTCACCCATAATCTCCACCATTTATTTTAAAATCCAATGGTTCAGATTCATTCTTACATTCTCATATAAATATGGTGTCGCACGCTCGCGAAAAATGAACAGAGTCGCCACCAATATTTTTATCCCATAAGGGAAAGGAATATCAGAAAACCTAGGAAAGGATAAGAACAGGGTCTTGCGACCAGAGAATCAAGGTACGGGAGTCGGTTACGCAAGGGGAAGGTACTAGCACCCCTCGCGCCCATCGTACTTGATGGTATCCACCTATGTTTGTTTTTATCTAAAGGGTGTATATCTATGTCTTTAACCTAAATGCGAATGCATGCAAAATGTAGGGAAAAGAAAGAATTGTACTCGCACGGGCCCTACCCCGCTGCCTACGTATCCTTTTCAGGAATCAGAGTTACCGTAGCTCAGCTCACATGTTTTTGTTTGTTTTTGTGTTTTTTAGTTGGGCGGAGTTAACGTTCGCGCTCTTGCATAAGGGATCGACCTACGATGCGTACGAGCGGAAATAACATTGCCCTTAAGAAAAAGAGATGAGAGAGAGATTTTGAGTGTTTCGAGGAAATCCCTTAAGCAAGGGAAACTCGAGTTACTCTTTGGTTGGTGTTTTTTAGATTGGGAACTTACGCTCGAATGGTTCCCTTAAGCAAGGGAGATCCAAGCACTCGAACATTCCCTTAAGCAAGGGATGTTCAAGCTTCCATTCCCTTTTTAAGAATTTTCACTTTGATTATTAATGTTTTAAGTATTTTCTTTGTATTTTTTAAAGGGATTTTATTTGAATATTTGTTAGATGTTTTAGTGTTGTAAAAAGAAAAAGAAATGAGGAAGGGGGAGACAGCCTAAGAACCATTCTAACGTAATAGTTGTTGTTTATGTACAAGGAAATCTAATGTTATGTTAACAAGGTGACTAAATTCTAAAAGGAGCATTAAAATGGTATTAACAAAATAGGCCAAAAATATGGCCAAAAACAAGTAACAAAGTCACAAAACAATTATACGAAAAATAGCATGGAGATGATACAAAAACATAAGAAAAGCAATTCAAGTATTAGTGCAAAAATAACCTAAAAACTACTACTATTTTTATGAATTTTTATGAAGGAAATTGAATTCTAATTAACTAAAAAAAAGAATTAAAAGAGATAGCCTAAACTAATATTTTTTATTGATCATTTTCTATGTCAAAATTAGCATTTTTATTGCCTAAAGAAAATTAGTAAAAACTAAGTAAAATCTAAATTCTAGCAATTAAAAAAATAGAAACGGGGTGTAAATTGAATCTGCGGTGGTGAATAGCAAGGGCTTAGGGCCCAACAGTTTCTTATTATTGTACAGAAATCAAATGCAAAATAAAAATGATTCATGGGATCCGTGGGGGTGAGAATTGAATTACGGGGCGTGATTAGCAGGGGAGCAGGGTCCAAAGAGAAATGCCCAACAGAGTTTTTGTGTGATTATTAATGCCAAAAAACGTGTATAGCATGGGCCAAATGGGGGTGCATGTATGCAATTTGTGGCCCAAGGCTTTTGTTTGATTCTGATTTTTTATGGTAACAAAGGGAATGTGTGGGCCTAAATGAGATGCAGAATCGAGTGGCCCCAGGATAGTTGACCCAATTGATATTATTTCCAGATTTTATATTTTGTTTTCAAGTAAAAAGAATTAAAATAAAACTTAAAAATAATTAAATGAAAAGGGGATTTAGGGTTTAGGTTGTGACCTTTCATCTTGCGTTCAACGAGAAACCTCTCCTTCCTCTCTCGCTCGCGGCGGTGACGACGGTGGAGCCTCCTTCTCCGACGAAAGAAGTTGCAGTGCCACTTTGATGCCCTCATCAGCACGTATCGACATCCTCCTCTCGTCGCATCTTCGTCTCGTACCTACTCATCTCTCATCATCGGAATTGAGTCCCTTCGGTCTCCATCGCGAGCTCTCCCTCACGATCTCCTTCTTCGTTGAGCTTTCGTTCTCGTTCTGAAGCGCTATTGTGAATTAGTGACGATGATTGATACTTGGTTTCTGCGGATGATTTGGGATGATGAAGATTGAATGGCGACGACACGTGTACGATTGAAGCGTGAAGATGAAAAGGACTCGGAGATCTTATGATTGCCACGTTGATGAAGATGATGATGGAGGCTTCGGTTGGAGGTTGCGTTGAAGGCTGGACGATGGCTCTGAGATGATGAAGACTGAGTGTGACTTGAGAGAGAAAATTCAGAGAGTTCGTTACATCTTTTCCGGTGAGTTTCTTTTCCGATTTTCTCTTTTGTTTTCTGTTCTGAGAATCCTTCTTCTTCTCCTCTGATTTTCTGTTTCTTTTCTGTTGATGATGATGATGATGAGATTGAAGAGTGGTGATGATGATGAACGAAAGTGCAGAATGGTGAAGGTATAGAGATGATGAAGATTCTTTGTTTGATTTTCTTGTTGCCGGTTATCTATGGTGAAGGAGAGGTTGTTGTTGCCGGTTATCTATGGTGAAGAAGAGGTTGTGAAGAAGATGAATAGAGATTCAGAGATTCCGAGAAAGTGAGGGAGAAGATGAAGGTGGTGTGTGAAGAGGAGAAGATGAAGAGAGGGAACTGAGATGGAAGGTTGTGAAATGGTGGAGATAGAGTGAAGCAAGGTGATGGAAGAGAATGGCGTGAAGAGTAAGGTCAAGATGATGATGAATGAAATAATCTGAACTTTGAGGGAGGTGTTGACTTATATAGAGGATGCAAAGTTATCTGAGGTTAGTTAGCTTCTCTGATTTCAGTTTAGTGCTAGTTAGAATCTGTTAGGGAATTCTGTTATGGGTAGTTGAGAATCGGTTAGATGGTTGGTTTAGATTCTATTAGGTTAGTTTAGAGGGAGAGGAAGTTAGTTATGAATTCTGTTTTCTGTTAGGTAGTTTATAAGTTGTTTAAAGTTTGATTAGGTTAGTTACAAGGCTATGGGAATTAGTTACAAACAATTAGGAACTGGTTATAATCTATTGTAAGTTGTTAGGGTAGTTGGAAATCTAGAAGTTAGTAGTTATAGGACAATTAGAAGTCGGTTATTGAAGAATTAATAGTCAGTTAAAAACAGTTGGGACTGTGTTAGACTATTAGTTAAAATTTTGTTAGGTGTTATTGCTGAACTGGACTATCTCCTTTTTTAATAAGATGTGAATTGATGAATGTATTGTATGTACTGAATCTGAATGAGACTGAAGTTTGCTTCATGTATGTTGGATTGACTGCATGTGCATTGACCTGAGCTAGTGTGAATAGATGGCATCGTAATGTGAATTTTACACAAATTTTCTGCTTAATTTCTCTGCCTTGGATTCACCTTGATCTGTCCATGAGCATAATCTGATGTCGGTTTTCTTTTTTTGAATGTGGTGCAGACTTTATGATATAGAATTTGACTGCTGCAGGGTTACAACAAGTCGATTAAGGCTTGTCGTGTGGCTGTTAATGATGGCGGATTCCCACGAGCTGATGTGCTGCAGTAACTTGGAGTTTGGATTAAGTTTTGACAGGTTGGAATCAATTGATTAAAAGATGAATTAGTGATAGGTTTTTCTGAATTGATTTTGTAGGCGGACTGATTAGAATGGGGTTGTTGTGTGAAGCTAGGTGCAGGGACTGATTTGAATGTATAAACCATAGAACTGAAACTGTTAGGATATTGTTAATACAAATAGCTTAGAGGTTTAGGTATTTAAATGACTCGGTTCTGTCCTCACTTGCCTTTGGCTTGTTTGAATGATGAAATTGTTTTGTATGCTATTTAATGTGTGGTTTGAACTGATATAGTAAAAACAATTAGGTTTTGTGTGGCTTTGGTTTGGTTTAAGGACCGTTTTCTTTTATGCAGGCTATTAACAAAGGGATATGAGGAAAGTGGCTGCGGGTTTGTTGAAGGACCTCAAGCTAGTTCGGAACTGATGCGAGTCTTGAAGACTGGTGCAGTAGGTAATCTTGATGCCAGTGGCGGGAAATAAATTGCACAATAAGACAAGGATTAGCATAGGAAATATAGCTACGTCGATGAGCAACATTATGTCACAGCATAGTTATGTAATGTATTGTTTCTTTGGAAATGTATTTTTTGTTCTTCTCTACTTTGGTCTGAGTGGATTTGAGTCTTGGAAATGTGATATGACCTTTGAATAAAGAAATGTTGACTTTTCTTGTGTGTTCCTTGCAATTCTTTTCCAATCTTGTAATACTAAATCGTACAACATCAATGGAATGAAATCTCAAGGTAGTTCGATAGTGTCTATGGTTAAAAGTCAACCTTTCATGGTTGACTTTGACCAAAAGTCAAAGTCTTAGCATCGGCCTTCAAACTTGGAAATAAAAAAAGCCCAATATAAACTTCAAATGGACAAATCCACTCTTTTGATGAAGCTTCAAGCAAATAACTTGTACCTCGAGTAACCAGATGAACCAAACCTCAAATTGGTGAATAAATCAGATGAACCCTTAATGATCCAAGATCCTTGGTCCCATGCCAATTTATTGATTAATGATGCATGATGAGTTAGATGACCTAATGGAAGGTATGCAGATGAAATGCAAAGCCTAAGCCAGATAAAAAATAAGGGGTAGGACAAATTTGGGGTATGACATATGGCATTCTCATATGATATACCCTATATATATATATATATATATATATATATATATATATATATATATATATATATATATATATATATATATATATATATATATATATATATATATATATATATAAACAAAGTAAATGCATAACAGATCAATATTACAAAAATGTTACAACTATATATAACAAAACAATTATTAAACTGACAATTTAAATTAGAAAAGAAACTTTTTATAAAATACACAAATTCTTAGTCCAAGTTTTTTAACACTTGTTTTATATATAATTATATCTGACTTAATTTTGGTATATTTGTATACTCATTAACACATTATTATTCTTAGGGTTAAATATGTTAGGGGTCCCTCTAAATATGGCAACTTTCAATTTTAGTTCTTACAAAAATTTTCATCAAACAATGGTTCTCGTAATATTTTCCATCCCTATTTTTGGTCCCTCCCGTTAAATTCCACTAACGGAGGCTTACGTGGCACGCCACGTGTTATGCCACGTCAATTAAAGTCAACACCAAAAAAAAAGAATGAGATTGCGGAGGTTTTAAACCCCCATTAAATAACTTAAAAAACAATAAATTTTCAGCACTTACACTACAACAAATATGAGTTTAGACAATAACCAAAAAACGTTGCCAGAACTAGAATAACCGTTGCCTAAACGTTTAGATTTCAAATTGTTAAACGTGCATATTTTTCCTTTCACACTTTTGCATATAATATTTCATGTATTGTATAGACCCTTTAAGATCATGTATAGAAAAATTGTGTCACAATATTCTTTTTTTAAATCATATTATATATATTCATTACATAAAAAAAAATCAACTATAAACCAATGTACATAAAATTTAACTCTATTTATAACTAAATATACATTCATAAATATTGTTAAACAACATCCCTAATGGGTAGTCTCATTCGTAAATTTCTGACAGCATTTTTTAAACTACTAAAACCTATATATATATATATATATATATATATATATATATATATATATATATATATAAAAAAAAACAATTTTGCTATTAACCTATAATTACCTAAAGTGCTCAACTCTAATCACATCAAGTCAGAAATACCACTAAATAATAAATATTTCAACAAGTGGATTCAATATTCAAAATATAATACAGTGACCCTTATACTCAAATGAAAACCAAATTCAATCAAGTGGATTCAATTGTCAAAATTAACAACGCTTGAAGACTTTGTTGCACAGCCCGTTGGGTAAACCATTCTGCAAAATGAAAAAACTTCATTCATTTTCAACAAACTAAAACACAAATTAAACGGTAGCAAACAAAATCGAAACACAACCTTTTGATTTTTGGGATCTCTGTTTTAATTTTCAGCAATCCTTTGATGAAATGAAGTTTTGATTTGGAATTCATCTCTCTTTTTTTCATAGATCTGGGTTTTCCAGAATTTTTCAGAGATATGAGTTTTCCAGAATTTTCCAGATATGGGTTTTGAACCATGAACAACAATTTCTTCTCCTCTTACTCCCTCACTCATCCTCAATCCTGATTCATTTTAGTCAAATCACCTCTAAATTAGGGATTTAAAATTTCTAATTTGAGATAACAATTAAGATATTGATTATTGATTTGTTAATTTTGAGATTCTAATAATAATATTTTACTTGATGCTAATGAAATTGGTAAAATAATGAAACTAAGATTAATGAGGAAGAAGCTGGCTGGGATTTGAGAGCGCCAACAACATTCTGAAAATATTTTTATTGGAATAAGTTAATATTAAAATTAATAACTTATTATTAGGAAAAAAAGGAAATGCACTGACAGTGTAAAGTATTTTTAAACTGTCAACCAATGAGAGACATGCATCAGAATAAAGTCCATTTTTAATTTTAAAAAACTGTAATTACATGGTAAATTAAAGCATTTTGATTGGTTGTATGTGTAAAACTGATTTACACTGTCAGTGTACTATCTTTAAACTCTTATTATTATTATTGTAAAATAATAATGATTGACTAAACTTGTTACAGAGAATTACTGCAACCACTTTTTAATATATAAGCTTGAAAAAGAACGAAAATTTTAATGAGATTAAATCTAATAAAAACCTTAATAAAATATTTATATGTGATTTTTTAATTATTTTTTATCTTTTAATAAAATACTTTATTAATTAAAGTTAAAAAATCCCTCCTTTAAAAATCCAAATTAATAGCTTATTATTACAGTTTTGAATTTATTCTGAAATATAATTCCTGTGAAATATTTTTAATATGAATAAGAAATTAGTATAAATTAAATAAATGATATGGAGGATTAAATTTGCAATTAAGTCTTATTATTATTATTTATGAGAGAACTACTTTTAGAGGGGGTTTAAAACCCCCGCAATCTGTCTATTTTTTCTTTAATTCTACTTTGCTTGACGTGGCGAGACATGTGGCATGCCACATAAGCCTTCGTTAGAGCAATCTAACGGGAGGGACCAAAATTCGTGACGGAAAATTTTGTGAGGACCAGAATTCGACGAAATTTTTTATAAGGACTAAAAGTGAAAAGTGCAATATTTATAGGGACTAAAAACTTATTTAACCCTTATTCTTATTTTAAAAAAAACACCTAATGTGGTTTCATTTCTTAATTTTCAACATTTAATCATTAAGAATTAATATTTTGAAGAAAAATACAAAAAAATAACATATAACTTTAACAATATAGATCAATATTCAATCATAGAATTAAAAACCAACATACATTATAAATTTATAAAGCAATACGTATAATTATTGATGGATCTAACAAAATAGAAAAGTAAGAAGAGAATAAAAATAATATGTATCTAAGAGACCAAGAGACGATATAATAGAAGGATGAGAGAAGATAGATTAAGTAAGTTATGTAGGCTATTGGTAAATAAATTTTTTTTTTAAATTATAGTTTTGGTCCCTTATTTTGGTGTTTTAATAATTTTAGTCATTCTATTTTGTTTTTAAATATTTTTAGTCCCTCATTTTCATTTTAGCTATAAAAAACACACTTTTTAAAATATATAGTGCATCCTCAAGTGGGGATGGGGGACCAAAAGTGAGGATGAGAGACAAAAAAACATATTTTAAAATGTAACACATAAGTATTTTTTGTAGGCAAAGTGGAGATGATAGACCAAAAGTGTTTAAAAACAATATAGAAGGACTAAAATTATGAAAACATAAAATAGAGAGGCCAAAACTATAATTTAATTTAAATTTTTAACAAAATTATTTTTTAAATTAAATTTTTAAACTCAAACAAGCGATTTTTTATTTTCAATTTTTAAGGGGCAGGCTTGAAGTCCATTTGACCAACCCAACCCATGAAAATATATATTTCGTAATCGGATGTGAACATAAAGATGCCTTTATGAGCAATTTATATTAAAATGAGAGTAATTCAGTGAGGAATACATATGGTGGGGAATGATGTAAATCTGAAAATTTATCTCTAAATTAAATTTTAATAAAACAAAATTAAGTGAGATACACTAATAAATTGTGTATTCAAAAATATATATTCCAGACATATTGGAAATTTTAAGGTATTTGAAATAAGCAATTCTTTTTTTTAAATGTGTTTTTACATCATGATCCGTTGTAGAATTTATGGTACAGCCCTGTATAGGAATATACACACTGGAATTTATTAAGAAGAGTAGTTAAATGTAATTAATTTTTTTAAAATTTTATATAAAAAGTATAGTTACTCCTAATTATAATAATAATCTCACAATATAAAGAAATTATGTAATAATTAAATATGTATATCAATTAACATTTGCTTAAAATTTGGACCAACAAAATACATCCACTTTTTTGTTTTTCTTATAATAGACAGGAGTACTAACATTTTAAATGATGATGTGTGCTTACAACACCCACCTAACTCTCCAAATGTGAAGAGCTCTATTATGATGTTTAGGACCATGTTTATACTTTAGAGTATTTGTCATTTCTATTTAGTACATACACTGTCTAGTGGAATAAAGTAATTATTACTTGGTGACTTTTCAATATAATCAGCAAAATGCTTATGATTAATTTTCTCCTAACTAGTTCTTTTTTAAACTACCATTTTTGTTCTCTATTGTATTGGATAAGCCCAACAAATTATGGTACAATGAACTTGAGTAATTTAACATGCACCCTCACACCTCTACCTCAAACCCCCACATTAATTGGAAAAAGTATCTCTTCTTTTTATTTACCTCTTTCAAAATTTACAAATCTTGTATATTTTTTACCCTAAAAAATTCGGTAAAATGTCAAATTTTCGGTAGTATTATTAAAAATTTCGGTAGATTTTTATTAATCATGAGAAAAAGACATATTTTTATCGATTATTTTTAAAAATTCAATGTGAGTTTTTACGATGTGTAGTTTTGTTTTATCAAAATTTTCAAAAATATGATATACCGAAATTTTCCCCAATCCTTAAAAATCTAATAATTGTATGAGATGTTTTCCATAAATGCGTCTAAAATGGATGGATCTCTTACAAATTTTACACAATATTTTTACCATTGACTTGATATGTTTTATATGAACTTTTGAAATTTTTAAGCAAGTTAAGGAATCTATGAGTAATGCATTATATGTTTTAATCTATGAGTACATTTATTGTCTGGTTAGGTTAAGTCATGTCATGTTATGATAGGTTAGGTTATATTCATGTCCCATAATGTAATACTAATTTTTATGTAATGCAATGTTAATGTTAAAGCCTCGACAAAATAAAATAGTTCAGTAAACATAAAATAGTCGAAATAATAAAAAATAATATTATAGAGACAACAAATAATGAACAAGTATATAAAATTTAAAATAGTCTACCACGAACAATGTGTGTTATCTGCGATAATCTGGCATGGACCTCGCCATCTATTTATACCAAACTCATGAGATTATTAGAAAGTGATATCATCTGCATTTGTTGCTAGCGAGTCACACCAAGTGGAGGCGGTGGAAGTCATCTAAATGACCTCCATTATGCAAAGGTCTGGTATCATCACTAGACTCAACAAATACGATGATGTGAGGGTGTGATACTCTTAAGTACAACTCTAAATAATCATTCAGACACTGTCCAAGAAAAGTCACATCAACTACATTTTCTCTAATAACACGGGCATTACTCACAATGATAGGCCTAAACCATTTATCAATGTCTCTATATGGTATAACAGTGACAAATCTAGGAATGACCTGAACATAGTCAAACTAGCGCAGACACCTCTTAAGTAAATATGCAACAACAACATTTTCCCATCACAAATAACCTGAAAAATGACAGTCTCATCGAACTCCTGATGCACTATATAGTCTGCATAGAGTGTCTATATGAAATCATCCAGAGTCAGAGCAACGATCCTCCGCTTGTACTCTAGAAGACCGCTTGTATGTGTGTCGAGCTCCATCTGGAAACCTGTGGGAAGCCATGTGTGATAGCACCATGATCACGCCTGTTACAAATGGGCGAAAAATGCTCATATATCCAATAGTGCAGTAAAATATATAAATAGACAATAAATTAAATATGCTAAATGTCTTTAACAAATACTCTCGAAATAAAAAAAATATAATAAATATTCATACCTGAAATAGACTCATGTCATCGGGAAGTCGTCTCGTCTGAAAGGCAATCGCCTCGCTAAAGGCTTTATGTAGTATTGCCACAACAGCACAATCCCATGCCCAATGCAGAGACTCAAACTCATCAAATATGGATGTGTACCTGACATCGATGTATGCATGAGACTTACCCGTTAAAATAGTACATCCAACAAGATGCTACATGTATACCCTAGTTGTCGCCTCATACATATAATGCTCCACCAATGATTGGTAAGTATCCCAGAGCCAAGAGAGACAAAAATGAGAACCCCTGTTAACCTTGAACTCATCCAATACCATATACCGTGTAACACCTAGGTATGTCTCAGCACCCATACATGCAATCTCCTAGTTCATCAGTGGAGGGGTAAAAGAAAATTACCAGCATGGGGATAGATGGAAGAGGCTGGAGACATCAACCAAGATAATTATCATCTCACCAAAGGGACAATTAAAGGAAGATGTCTCTTAATGCCAACGTGCAATAAAAGCTTATAACAAGGGAGCATCAAGCATGGTGAGCAAACAATCAACCAACGGTATTAGGCCAACATCAACAACAATTATCCTAACCTCGTCTAACATCTGCACTGTCGAGAATTTCTTCAATTTCGACCCATAAATACCTTCAATAGAGTGTTGTCCTATAACAAATAAAGCATAAATCATCAGTTACTTTCAATTAATCATTAATAAACAAAAAACAATTTAAATAAAAATATTTATACCTCTTTCACCATAATCTAAATATCACATGATAAGAGTACCCTGTGAGAAAGATAGAGTTAAAGGGCCCTATAGTGCCCCCTCTATGTATCAACTTGAACTGTATTAGTCTAAATCAGCACCTCCGTATCATCCTGAACAGTCACATATGACTCAAGATCATTAGTAACGACATCATTTGGCTTAACATCATGATCTCTGGACTGACCAACTTTATCTTCTCTATGGTGGAAAATATGTGGTCCACGAGATCGCTCGATCCTATTGCGGTAAGAGTTGGAAGGAAATACTCTACCCGTCCTAATTTTCTGGTGACTTTCTCCGTCATCTTTTTCGCCTACACTAGAGCTCTCTGGAACAGGTCTCGTTCAATCTAAGTATAATTTCTCCATTTCTTACTCTTCTCCTTA
This sequence comes from Vicia villosa, assembly GCF_029867415.1. Taxonomy (NCBI): domain Eukaryota; kingdom Viridiplantae; phylum Streptophyta; class Magnoliopsida; order Fabales; family Fabaceae; genus Vicia; species Vicia villosa. The sequence goes on from NC_081182.1 coordinate 96,369,271, forward strand.
CTAAGGATATTATGATCAAATTGTTGATTATGTAAGTATGGAGTGTGTAGATTCTTCAATGAACTTTTCTGCAAACTAATGGACCAACTCAATAAAAAAACTAAAAGTAAGTTTAAAATTTTAAATTATTCATCCCATTAGAATAAACAGGAAAACTGGTGGTGTGGATTACACATTCTTTTTACCATAGGAAATCACCGTAACAATGACCACCTCAGAGAGAAAAAAAAGGTGAGATTAATTACCTTAAAACTGCTATAAACTACCAAATGCTATAACCTAAAGGCTACATTATACAACTAATTACATAACAATACATCATATAGTGATCAAAAATTCAGTTCAAGCTAATTCTAGGTGGAAGGCATACTCCAAGAGCTTGCTCTTCCACAAAAATGCTTTCACATTTAACCAATTTCATGACACACTGAGCTACATTTTGATACTTCTTTTGAGCTTCAACAAAGCTACTTCCAAGAACATGTTCAATCCAATCTTCCACTGCTTTTTGCTTGTCTGATAACCAAGCAGCTGCAAGTATCTGTGACATCACCTCATAATCAATTTCCAGCATATAATTTGATCCAAATGTCGTTTGAAATTGTTTGTCAATGCATTTGATTATTTGCTCAGCAAGTAAATCAAAATCGAACGGCTTAAAAACCACTTTTCCATCAATTTGATCAAGGAAATCATTTAACCAAGCTTCATGATTTTTAACAACAGGTTCACTTTCACAGTCATCACAATCAACTTCTTCCTCAACCTCCTCCTCTAAAGGCATATTCAGATCAAGATACGACCGTGACGCTTCTTTGACATGTTTCGGTGTCTTGCTAGTTACTTTCTCATTGGAATCGATACTATCGTTTTCACCTAGCTTTCTTTTATTCAGAAATGTTCCTTTTCTCTTTGCAACCCTTACATTTGTGATACTGCTTCTCATGACATCCTCAGAAGCATGTCCAAGTGATAATCCAATTTGAGACCTTTTAGCTTCAAGGATTGTTTCCTCGGAAAACATTTTCGGTTCCTTTTCCGTATCGAAACAGCCGCTAACTTTGAACACGGAAGAGGTCACAACAAAGATTGCATTGTTGATGCTGATTTCCCTTCCATGCGAGTATGAAAATTTGCCGGTTCTTATTGCGTGGAACAAACTATTCTGCACAATTAAATCAGCTTTATCTATATTTTCAAGAAACACAATCGAACGCGGCTTTTTACTCAACTCGCCAGCAATATAATCCACAACTGTCTTCCTCCCAAGCATGTTGTGGCATTCGAAAACCAAGTCCAATGATTGAAACCTGTCCTGAGAGTTTAAATCCACTGAGATTATGTTTTGTTTGTGTCCAAATAGAGTTTCTGCAAGTTCTGAAGAAATTTTTCTTTTTCCAACTCTGTCTGGTCCAAGGAAAGAAAACCATGTGTCGGCTCTAACATTTGAATTCGATCGATTATGCTTTCCACCACCAGAACTACAAAGTGTCATAATTCTAATGATAGCATAAATTGCCTCCTCTTGCCACCACACCTTTTCGATAAGGAGCTTGTAAAGTGACTTGAAATCAACCATTTCAAATTTTCCGTCTGAAGTTGGACCAGAGGATCTAGCAATTTGGTTTGAAGTACTCTCGACAATAGCATCATATTCAGTCGAAAGAGAATCTGACAAGTGCGGAAGATGCTTCTTATGATCGCTTACTTTTGGAGTATCTGGCTCATGAGTAACGGATGTATATGTAGTTCCCAAAACCAAATCTGTGGTGACAGAAGAAGTGGTAACCCGAGAACTTTGTATGTCGAATTTTGAACCGTTCGGTACATGTCCAGTTTTATCATTGACAATAAGACTCGAATCAAAAGGTTGTGAAAATGGTAATATCTGTTTAGATGGAAATGGATTTGGTAACTCTTTAGGCATGTAGGGAATTGGACTAGAACAGTGGATTTCATTAAAGTTACCAGTTCCTGTACCGAATCGAAACCCCTCATGGAACGGAGCTTGGAACCTTGTTAACGTTTGTGAAACATTGATTTCAGGTAATGATTTGTTTCGATGAAGATGTTGACAGATATCACTCCATTTCCTTTGCAATTCAGAGATCTTAGCATTCAAACTTGTGTTGTCTTCATTAGTCTGCACTGTCGAAAATTGACCAATTAAGTATGGCACATGATGCAAAACACAACTAGCGACAATAATGTATCCAAGATTTTAATCAAGAGATTTGGATAAGATTTACTCTTTAAGTTCATAAAAAGCATATATCATGAATAATACTACATATGAAATATTTTGGCTTTTTAGAAGTACTATGCTACTGTCTACAAGTAAAACCAGGGCCCGTCGATTGCATTATTTGCATATGTCTATGGTAGGACCCAAAGCATACCTGGAAAAACGTACCTGTTGCCAACATTAAAAAAATGCTATGTCCTTATCAATTTTCAGAAACATCGCCAATTCAGTTCCGTAAACCGAATCTCTGAAGACCTATATAGGCATTCAAGGTGACAAATTCCGTTCTTAGTTCAGAAAATTCATTTTTTCTTCTTTTTACTTTTACCATTTTAGAATACTAGCATTATTGCCTCTTTTACCTCTAAATTATTTTAGTGAGACAGTGCATGAATTGTCCCCACAATGTCACATTTATGTGTGGTAAGCATGTGAATGTCTTTGCATGCAGTATGGAAAACAGAACATAATGTTCGGTGATTATAACGCTAACACACCTTTGCCAAACCCGATCCTTTATCTGAATCCACGTTCGCTTTTTGTAACCAAGGTAAACTTGTTGATGCTGAAGTAGAAGGCCCTACCTTGGCATAATTATCAGCAACTTCTTGTTCATACTTTTCATTGCAAGTGTCACAAAGAGGTAAAGATACATTGGGATTTCTGAAATCAGAAGGTGTGGAAAAGAACCCACCAAATGGAACAAAGGACCCCATCAAGCTGCAAATGTATAATGGGCATGAAACTTTTAGATTTAATTTACACCAAACTGTGTCAGAACCTAAAGTGCACATGAAGAGATAAACTTTACGCATCAACCATCTCAATAAAAGGATAAAATAAAACCGCATCATCAACCTAAGTGATAGGCCAAAATTGGATCTGGGTTGTATGCACGCACGCACGCACACAGTCAGGCAGTCAGCCACATCTGGATTATTTGATCAAGATTTCTATGTCTGAATTTCTAACTCAGTATTTTTAAATCAAAATACATAACTGATTGCGTAAAGTACTAATACTGAACACAACCCAAATCCGTCATAGAGCCAAAACCAAAAAAGAAGAGTTGGGTCAGGGATTCAGAAAACGAAGAAGAATGAATAACTCGTGAATAGCCAGCATAAGAACCGATATATCAACCATCCATTAGAGGAATGCTTTAAGAACTCAGATTAACTTGTTCTCAGATTATAGAACATTACAGCAAATTTAAGGCAAGTGAATAACTTGTCTCTAAAACAGAAAACAGTTGAATCATCAATCATGACCCTTATTAGATTATTGCTCTAAATTCATAAAAAAGAAAAAGCTTATAGAAAGTTCCAATTAAAATATAACCAGATCTATTTTTTATTCAAAAAACTACTCCTGCCATTCTAAACCGACACTGTAGCCAAACACAACTTTACAAGTGACAAAATTGAAAAGCAACCAAAGGCCAAAACCATATCTGGAAACAAGTGAAAGACAATAACACAGACCAGTAAGAAAGAACCCTTCACTCAACACTCAATCATTTAATACCCAATTACTATATTGACATGTCAATTTTATATCTTCAAAAACAACATGTAAAACACACATACCAATATCATATACCACTTCCTTTTCATGCATATATTATTATATGATACTATCAAAATTATTAAATTGAAAGTGCATGATGAGTACACACCCTATGACAAAATAACACACATAGGTTCTTTCTACTCCAATTTTCAAGTAAGACAAATAAATACAAACCAGAAACAGAAAAGAGAAACATACCTGGATTTAGAGTAGAGTCCTTCCATAGAAGGAGTAGCAGATGTCACAGTCAAAACATGCAGATCCCAATTCTTATCAACCGTAGGGAACAACCTTAGAAACTTAGAATACACATCACAGGTTCCTGCTACCCCTACCAACCAGACCTTTCTACCATAAACCTCCAACAACCTTGTCAACCGCGAAACAACCAACACAACAGCATCACCAGCAGCAGCATCATCAACACCACCATCATTATTCATCTTCACAAAAACCTCAATCTCCCCAAAGCTAACTACAACACCAGCCCCCAAACATTGCTCCACCAAACGACCCACCTCATCAAATCTCAACCCCATCTTCTCCTCACTCCCACCACCACCAACAAACTCAAGAATCTCCTTCTCGATCGAAACCACACTCAACCCATCAAGCTCAGTAGGTAAAAAACCAACCTTTCCACTTTGAACTAACTCTATAAACCTTTTCAGAGCGGTTTTAGCATACACCCCCATCAAAAAAGGATTCCTTTTACTCTGACTCTTGCCAGCAATAACCTCAACAATCCTTCTGGAATTATCATCGAACCTGAACCGGTCCGGTTCCGGTTCAATATTACATAGAAAAACCGGAGGAGAAGGTCGATGGAAGAATCTAGAAGGTAGTGGAGGTTGAAGCAAAACGAATTTAATATCATAGCTACGAAAACCCGCTTCAGCGAAAACACGACTTACAATAGGGTCATCAAGAATCGAAAGAATGAAATGCTTCAATTCAACTTTCAAAAACGACGCCGTTTGATTCTGCTGAGTATGTTGCTGTTGCTGCATAATCTGAAGCAAATGGAAGCTATCAGGATTCCGACGCTGATTCGCCTGAGACCGTTTAATAGCAGCCATGAGCGAGTTCGACACCGGAGGTCCACCGTCGTTAACGGCGGATGAGGAGGAGGAGGTTTTGCAAGTTGGGAGACGGTCGAGGGAAACACCGACGGAGAGTTCCAACGCGCGAAACTGAAGACGCGGCGAGTAGGGAGAAGTTCCGGCACGCGCGCAGGCGTCGCGTAGCATGTTGGAGGGTAATGATAGTAAGGCTGAGATGGCATGGAGAGAGGTTGTTTGCGCGTGGTTTCGTCTACGCGCTACTGATACTGCTTCGTCTAGTGCACGCGCCGCTTCGTCTGTTAAGCATTGCCTCGCTGTGCTCACCGGCGTCGGCATCGCCGGCTAGCATATATAAAAATATATTAAAAAATATAAAATAAAAATTTATTTATTATTTGAAGGTGAGGTAATAAAAAAGATAAAATAATTGAAGGTGTTTGTTTTTTGGGATTAGTTTAGTTATTGAAGTTGAATACCCAATATGATTAATTGAAGTGAGTGTGTTAGGAAATGGAAAAGCTTTTAGTCTTAAAAGGATGAGAAAGAGAAAGAAGGATAAGATTGTGGTTTGGTGTTTAGAGTTTGATGATGAAGAGGAGAGTGGTTTTTGTTGGGAGAGGAGGATGTTTTTTTTGGTTTGTGGGAGTTAATGTTAATATGATGTTGGGTTGGATTGTTGGAGTGGGGCCCTTGTTTTGTGCCATGGTTGAAACACATGGTGGGCATAGATTCTATGAGGGAAGAATAGAAAGGAGTGAATTCAACTTGTTCTAGATTTCTAATTATCATTTACTCTAATTTTTTTATAAAAAAATTTAGATGTGTTCACGAAAGAAGAAATTCAGGGAATATCGAGTTTGATTTTTGATGGGAATAATATTTGGTCAGTGTTGTGACTTCTCGGCACGAACTCTAGATTATTAGGGTCTCATTTTCCTAGAAATCATAATGAAAAGTAAATAAATAAATATATTTTTTTATGAAATGTGGGTGAAATAATATTTGTATAATTATTTTTCTTTTATGAAAAAAGAAAATTCTGTGAGTGCTTGTCTTTCATGGTGGTGAGTGAGGGAGATGCTGTGCCCACTTAAGTATATGAGGGTAAGAGAGGGTCAATGTCAAACTTTTTTGGGGGACTAATAGTAATAGAGACCTTTTGTTCTTCTTTCTATCTTTCTTTTTTTCCAACTTTTTTTGCTTTATGACATATTTACATGAAAAGGATGTGTCTATACCCTAATCTAAAAATATCTAATTTGATTTCGTTGGACTCAAATTATGATCACTAAGCATCTTATGATGTTTGACAGTGTTTGTAGGTATATTTTACCTAGATCACATTTTGATTTATACTAATCATTTGAGATCAAGTTGCACAATTAATTGATCATTTTTATTTGTTTGTATGATCCAAATAAAAGCGTAAGGGGAAAGAGTTGTTATAAATGGAAACTAAGATTCTATTGTTGTAAATTAAATAATGGTAGTACTTTTTTTATTGAAATATACTTAAATTACATTACTCATTGATTTTATAATTTTTTTTTACGGTTATGTTTATGATACCATTCAAAAGAACAGATAAATATTTAATTCAGCATATTAGGGATGTTCAAATAAATTAAGTGGTATTAGAGAATAAATTTTTAATGAATTAGTATTCATGATTTATCGACTTTTTATTATATCTTATTATTTTTATTACAATTTTTTTATTAGAAAGAATTAGTTATAAAGTTAGAAGTATCTCACATAGTTTATTAGGTGCATAGAGTTTTATTAAAAATAGTTTGCTATCTTTATAGTCTCTATAAAACATGTATCTATTTTATTTGAATTAACTTTGAATACTGGATGTATTTTGTTTAATTTCTTTTATGACATCAGAGTCCGGTTCCGATTCATAAGAGAAATTGGAGAAGAAAGATACCTCCAAATCTGATATAAAGAATACATAGGTCCATCTAAGCAACTCTGATAATTCTAAAACAACACCCGTGACAGCAATGCTGAATGGAGAAGAAAATTATTGTATGTGGGCAAGATCAATCAAGATAGTTTTGCATCATAACTTTTGATCAGAACTCTTGTATAATACAGGACCAAGTCTCAAAGAAGAAGATTTGATTTTGTGATATGTATGAAGGGGTTTATAAGTTTACTAAGTCGCATCAACTTGTTGTTGCAGTTCACAAAAATATGGTAGGTTTGTGGCATAAAAGAATAGGGCATCCTTCAATACAAACTCTTTAGTACATATCAAACTCCCTTAATTGTAGTTTTATTTAAGTAAAGTAGAATGTTGTGATAGATCAAAATAGAGTAGGAGTTCTTTCAATTTGAGTATTAATAAAGTTGGAGCACCTTTCAATTTAATCCATTGTGATTTGTGGGGGGGGGGGGGGGGGGGGGGGGGGGGGGGGGGGGTTATAATACAACATCTCACAATGATTCGCAGGGGGTGGGGGGTGGGTTATAATACAACATCTCACAATGATTCGCATTATTTTCTCATCATAGTTGATGACTGCACTCGAAGAACAGGAGTCTGCCTTCTGAAACACAAAAATGAAATATTAGACAACACCATTAATTTCTGCAACATGATCAAAAGATATTTTGATGTGCATGTTAAAAGGATTCGCAATGATAATGGGATAAAATTTACTAACTCTAGTTTTTAAGCTTACATTCAACTAGAATAAATCATTCATGAGACATCTTGTGTAGATACTCTACAAAAAATTAACCTCTAGAGAGAACGCACATGCATATATTGAATGTAGTATGTAACACCCCTCTAATAACCCGCGGCAAATAATAATTATTAAATCAGAGTAAGCATGCAAGGGGTATCACAATTCATAAATAATAAAACACCACGTCAGTATAGTCATGCATTCACTGAAAACAACTGAAATTATAACACATTAAATAAATCATGTTTTACACAGCGGAATTGAAAACACACAGAGTCAACATTCCTCATAATGTATCTGACTCAATTAACAACCAAATAGAGTTATAACCAACTCAAAGACAAACGTGTTCCCAGTGTTACATCTACCAGAGCATGACACCGACACTATAACTAACAACCGACTTATGAGCTAATCCTCACCAAGTCACGCCGCTATCCTCAATCTGAAAAATGACAACAAGTAAGGGTGAGTCTCATCACAGTTAACCAATGTTATCACATCATAAATAATAACATATCATAGTTATATCATTCACCCAATCGTTTCATATTCAGACAATCACCATTCATATATCCCCAGATAAACAGACAATCATCACATAACATATACGATCATATTATAACAAATCATGCACATGTATGAAACTGACACTATGCATGTGGTACCAATTATCACCAGTGGAATCATCCACCGACCGATCTATCATCAATTCAGAAACGGCCCTGCCAGCACGAATTCCACACAATGGGAATTCTGCCCCTCGATGAATCCTCTCATCATATAGGATTCAACTCATGTTTATGAATGCATGTAACATATATATAACATACTTTCATCATTACCAATCTATGAGTAGCATCAACTATACTCATTCCATCATCACCATTATCAACAACAAGCATGTTCATATATATATCACATCATTCAACATATTCAATCATCAGTAAACCACAGAATCACATCACAAGGTTTACACAGTACTAAACAGTACACAAATAAACATACCAACAGAAAGTTACACATCATCGAACTTTCCAGAAAAATCACAAAACAGAAATTTCACACACAGCACGCCATACGCGTATCATATGGTCCATACGCGTCCATACGCGTATCACCCTGCCTCATACGCGTATCATACGCAATTTACCAGAACACAAAATAGCCTGTAAACCATCCCATACGCGTATCAGCTCTCCATACGCGTATCACCAGAGTCATTTTCCTCTTTCCAAAATTCCATACGCGTATCAGCCTTGCCATACGCGTATCACCAGAATAATTTTCCTCTTTAATTATTCCCATACGCGTATGAGCATCCTCATACGCTCTCATACGCAACACACCAGTACATGGTTCTTGGGACAGGGCAACTGCGTATCATACGCGTATAGCCCCTTGGGAGTGTCCCCCATACGCGTATCAGCCTCATGCCATACGCGTATGGCACTGTTTCATACGCGAAACACCAGAAATGCCCAGTAACCTGCAGAATTCGACACAGTCCAAAAACCCATTCGTTCCCACTCATACCAGTCCACGAAATTGAGTCCAAAAAACCAGAAAAATGCATCTAACAGTGTACGAATTCATCCACAAACAATAGCATATGATTCTCTAACCAATTCTATTCATCATACCCTAAATCTATCAATTGTTAGGGATTACAGTTCAAACCCAAATAATGAACACAGATGAATATTTCAGAAATTAGAATCAATCAACCAAACAATATCCCTAATCAACATTACTACTCATAACACGATAATAGAGATTAAATGGAGAGTCCCCCCTTACCTCAAATACTTGTTCTTGATCTTTGGTCTCTCCCTCTACAGATCTCCTTCAGCTCTTCGTGTTCTCAGTCCCTTTGCTCTTTCACGTTCTTTCTTCTTCCCAAATCCCAATTATGAAAATAATAATATTTTAGTAAAAAGGATTATAAAACCACCCTCCCTCTTTTACTAATTACTCATATGACCCAAATGCCATAAACCATCATTTAATCATTATTTTCACAAAATCCCTAATAATTCTAATTATTAATTCAATAATCCAATTAAATTAATATTAAAATTATACGGGTGTTACAACTCTCCCCCACTAAAAGAGTTTTCGTCCTCGAAAACATACCTCAGGTAAAAAGTTCTGGATAAGAGTCCTTCATCTGACTCTCAAGCTCCCAGGTAACATTTCCCTTAGCTGGTCCTCCCCAAGCTACTCTGACCAAAGCTATTTCCTTGCCTCGCAATTGCTTCAGCCTTCGATCCTCAATCCTCACAGGTAAAGTCTCAACCGTCAAGTTATCTTTCACCTGTACATCATCTACTTGGATCACATGGGACGGATCTGAAATGTATTTCCTCAACTGAGATACATGAAACACATCATGCAAATTCGCAAGCATCGGCGGTAAAGCGATACGATAAGCCACTTCTCCCACCCTTTCAGAGATTTGGAATGGTCCAATAAAACGCGGAGTCAACTTCTTCGACTTCAATGCCCGACCAATCCCTGTCATAGGAGTAACTCTCATAAACACATGGTCTCCCTCTCGAAACTCAAGTGTCTTCCTCCTCTGGTCATGATAACTCTTTTGTCGACTCTGAGAAGCTTTCATCTTCTCTTGAATCATTCTAATCTTCTCTGTAGTCTGTTGTACAATTTCTGGACCAATCACAACACTCTCACCAGATTCGTACCAACACAACGGCGTCCTACATCTCCTACCATACAAAGCCTCAAACGGAGCCATGCCAATACTCGAATGATAACTGTTATTGTAGGTAAATTCAATCAAAGGCAGATAACTATCCCAAGTACCTCCTTTTTCCAACACACAAGCACGTAATAAATCCTCTAACGACTGAATCGTCCTCTCAGTCTGTCCATCAGTCTGCGGATGATAAGCAGAACTCAATCTCAGCTTAGTACCCAAAGCTTTCTGCAAACCTTCCCAGAATTTAGATGTAAACCTCGGATCTCTGTCCGACACAATACTCGAAGGAATACCATGAAGACTAACTATCTTCTCAATATACAACTGAGCTAGCTTCTCCATCGGATAATCCATTCTTACCGGTATAAAATGTGCAGACTTCGTCAACCTATCTACCACAACCCAGATAGCTTCACAATTTCTGACAGTTCTCGGCAAACCCGAAACAAAATCCATGGAAATGCTATCCCATTTCCACTCAGGAATAAACATCGGTTGCATAAACCCAGATGGTTTCTGATGCTCAATCTTCGACTTCTGGCAAGTCAAACAAGAATACACAAATTCAGCAATTTCTCTCTTCATTCCCGGCCACCAAAACAACTTTTTCAAATCATGATACATTTTAGTAGCACCAGGATGAATACTCAACCCACTACGGTGTCCTTCTTCCAAAATACGCTTTCGGAGTTCATCAACATCAGGAACACAAACTCTGTCACCAAACCTTAGTATACCATTCTCGTCGACTCTGAATTCATTAGTCTTGCCTTGATTAACCAAAGTCAACTTATCAATCAATCCAACATCAGTTTTCTGACCTTCTCTGATTTCTTCAAGAATACCACTAGTCAACTTCAGCATACCCAATTTAACACTAGTAGGAGTACCTTCACACACTAAACTCAAGTCTCTGAACTGTTCAATCAAATCCAATTCCTTCACCATTAACATAGACATATGCAAAGTCTTCCTACTCAATGCATCAGCCACGACGTTTGCCTTACCCGGATGATAATTCAAACCAAAATCGTAATCCTTCAGAAATTCTAACCACCTTCTCTGTCTCATATTCAGCTCTTTCTGATCAAAGAGGTACTTCAAGCTCTTGTGATCACTGAACACCTCAAATCTCGAACCATACAAATAGTGTCGCCACAACTTCAAAACAAACACCACAGCTGCCAACTCCAAATCATGAGTCGGATAATTCCTTTCATGCACTTTGAGTTGTCTCGACGCATAAGCGACCACTTGTTGATTCTGCATCAATACACCACCTAAACCCATCAGTGATGCGTCACAATAGACCACAAATGATTCTGTCGGAATCGGCAAAATCAATATAGGAGCACTAGTCAATCTCCTCTTAAGCTCTTGGAATCCTTCTTCACACTTGGCATCCCAAATAAAGGCTTGTCCCTTCCTGGTCAGTTTAGTTAACGGCAATGCTAACTTTGAAAATCCCTCAATGAACTTTATGTAATAACCTGCAAGACCAAGAAAACTACGAATCTCTGATACTGACTTCGGAGCTTCCCACTGAGATACAGCTTCTATCTTTGTAGGATCCACAGCAATACCATTCTTAGAGATCACATGTCCAAGAAAACTGACTTCTTCCAACCAGAATTCGCACTTCGACAGTTTGGCAAAAAGTTGCTTTTCTTTCAACAATTCTAACACGGTTCTGAGATGCTCTGAGTGTTCTTCCTCATTCTTAGAATATATCAGAATATCATCTATAAATACCACCACGAACTTATCGAGATAAGGATGAAAGATCCTGTTCATATATTCCATAAAAACACCAGGTGCATTAGTAACCCCAAACGGCATTACAGAATACTCATAATGTCCATACCTCGTTCTAAAAGCAGTCTTCTGAATATCGTCATCTTTCACACGTATCTGATGATACCCAGACCTCAGATCAATCTTACTAAATACACGTGCTCCAACCAGTTGATCCATCAAATCATCGATTCTCGGTAATGGATACCGATTCTTGATAGTAACCTTGTTCAATTGTCTGTAATCTACACACAACCTCATTGAACCCTCTTTCTTCTTTACCAATAACACAGGCGCACCCCACGGCGAAACACTAGGACGAATAAATTTCTTCTCAAGCAATTCCTCTAACTGCTTCTTCAGTTCAGCCAATTCAGACGGCGACATACGGTACGGTGCCATCGACACTGGACTAGTTCCCGGAACCAATTCAATAGAAAACTCCACTTCTCTTTCCGGTGGTAATTCATTCACATCTTCTGGAAAGACTTCTGGAAACTCACACACCACAGGCAATTCGCCACTCGCCACTTTCTCTTTCACATTCATCAATGCAAACAACATAAACACTGCTGCACCATCACCGATAGCCTCATTCACCTGCCTAGCGGTCATCTCCAGATTACCATGACTAACCTCTTCAGGAAAAATTACCGTCTTTGTAAAACAGTTGATATGAACGCGGTTGAACTCCAACCAGTTCATTCCCAGGATTACATCAAGTTCTTTCAACGGAAGGCACACTAGGTCCATCCCGAATTCTCTACCAAAAATGTCAACCGGACAATTCAAGCATGCAGACGAAGTAGTTACTGAACCCGACGCAGGAGTGTCAATAACCATACTTCCATTTATATCAGATATCTCTAGATTCAATCTCATAGCACAATCCAAAGAAATAAAAGAATGAGTTGCCCCAGTATCAATAATTGCAACTAAAGGTGTGCCATGAATGAAACACGTACCTTTAATCAACCTGTCCTCTGGAGTAGTTTCTGATCCGGTCAAAGCAAAAACCTTTCCTCCTGACTGGTTCTTCTTTGGCTTAGGACAATTAGGACTGATGTGACCTTCTTCTCCACAGTTGAAACAAGTCACAATCCTTTTCTTGCAGTCAGCCGCAATATGACCCACTTGGTCACACTTGTAACACTTCCTCTGATCAACCTTGCATTCATTCCTACGATGTCCCATCTCGCCACAATTGTAACACCTGATACGGGCACTGGAATCTCCCCCACTGGGTTTCTTCCAATCCACAGGTTTACCCCTACCATATGGCTTACCTCTATCCATAGGCTTCTTACCCTTTCTGTCAACCAACTCGCGAGAGTGAGATGACTTCAGCTTGATATTATCTTCCTCAAAAATCCTGCTACAATCCACCAGGTCAACAAACTTCCGGATTCTCTGGTACCTGATACCTTGCTTGATCTCGTCACGAAGACCATTCTCAAATTTGACACATTTCGAGAACTCACTGGCTTCGTCCTCATTATAGTGCACATAGTACCTTGCCAATTCCACAAACTTGGCAGCATACTCCGGCACCGACATATTGCCTTGCACCAGTGCCAGAAATTCAACTTCTTTTCTTCCCCTGACATCCTCAGGAAAATACCTCCTCAGAAATTCTCTCCTGAATACAGTCCAGGTAATTGCCGTATCACCAGCATCCAGCTCAGCCTTAGTTGACAACCACCAGTCGTCAGCTTCCTCAGATAACATGTGAGTGCCAAACCTCACCTTAAGGTTCTCAGCACAGTCAATGACTCGGAAAATCCTCTCGACCTCCTTGAGCCATTTCTGAGCACCCTCTGGATCATGCGTGCCTTTGAACATTGGAGGATTGTTTCTCTGAAAATTCCCCAGTTGCCTATCAGCACCAATCCCTGCTCCTACAGTCCCTCCTCCAAGCACACCAGCAATCATGCCCAGAGCCTCAGCGAGTGCATCATCGTTTCTTCCTCTTCCAGCCATTGTTCTGCTTAACCACAAATAACCCAGTCAGAACAAAAGTATCGACAATAACCCGTATTAGTCGCATACACAAAAGACTGACACAAGACTCTGGTCACAACGACCGACTATGCTCTGATACCACTATTGTAACACCCCTCTAATAACCCGCGGCAAATAATAATTATCAAATCAGAGTAAGCATGCAAGGGGTATCACAATTCATAAATAATAAAACACCACGTCAGTATAGTCATGCATTCACTGAAAACAACTGAAATTATAACACATTAAATAAATCATGTTTTACACAGCGGAATTGAAAACACACAGAGTCAACATTCCTCATAATGTATCTGACTCAATTAACAACCAAATAGAGTTATAACCAACTCAAAGACAAACGTGTTCCCAGTGTTACATCTACCAGAGCATGACACCGACACTATAACTAACAACCGACTTATGAGCTAATCCTCACCAAGTCACGCCGCTATCCTCAATCTGAAAAATGACAACAAGTAAGGGTGAGTCTCATCACAGTTAACCAATGTTATCACATCATAAATAATAACATATCATAGTTATATCATTCACCCAATCGTTTCATATTCAGACAATCACCATTCATATATCCCCAGATAAACAGACAATCATCACATAACATATACGATCATATTATAACAAATCATGCACATGTATGAAACTGACACTATGCATGTGGTACCAATTATCACCAGTGGAATCATCCACCGACCGATCTATCATCAATTCAGAAACGGCCCTGCCAGCACGAATTCCACACAATGGGAATTCTGCCCCTCGATGAATCCTCTCATCATATAGGATTCAACTCATGTTTATGAATGCATGTAACATATATATAACATACTTTCATCATTACCAATCTATGAGTAGCATCAACTATACTCATTCCATCATCACCATTATCAACAACAAGCATGTTCATATATATATCACATCATTCAACATATTCAATCATCAGTAAACCACAGAATCACATCACAAGGTTTACACAGTACTAAACAGTACACAAATAAACATACCAACAGAAAGTTACACATCATCGAACTTTCCAGAAAAATCACAAAACAGAAATTTCACACACAGCACGCCATACGCGTATCATATGGTCCATACGCGTCCATACGCGTATCACCCTGCCTCATACGCGTATCATACGCAATTTACCAGAACACAAAATAGCCTGTAAACCATCCCATACGCGTATCAGCTCTCCATACGCGTATCACCAGAGTCATTTTCCTCTTTCCAAAATTCCATACGCGTATCAGCCTTGCCATACGCGTATCACCAGAATAATTTTCCTCTTTAATTATTCCCATACGCGTATGAGCATCCTCATACGCTCTCATACGCAACACACCAGTACATGGTTCTTGGGACAGGGCAACTGCGTATCATACGCGTATAGCCCCTTGGGAGTGTCCCCCATACGCGTATCAGCCTCATGCCATACGCGTATGGCACTGTTTCATACGCGAAACACCAGAAATGCCCAGTAACCTGCAGAATTCGACACAGTCCAAAAACCCATTCGTTCCCACTCATACCAGTCCACGAAATTGAGTCCAAAAAACCAGAAAAATGCATCTAACAGTGTACGAATTCATCCACAAACAATAGCATATGATTCTCTAACCAATTCTATTCATCATACCCTAAATCTATCAATTGTTAGGGATTACAGTTCAAACCCAAATAATGAACACAGATGAATATTTCAGAAATTAGAATCAATCAACCAAACAATATCCCTAATCAACATTACTACTCATAACACGATAATAGAGATTAAATGGAGAGTCCCCCCTTACCTCAAATACTTGTTCTTGATCTTTGGTCTCTCCCTCTACAGATCTCCTTCAGCTCTTCGTGTTCTCAGTCCCTTTGCTCTTTCACGTTCTTTCTTCTTCCCAAATCCCAATTATGAAAATAATAATATTTTAGTAAAAAGGATTATAAAACCACCCTCCCTCTTTTACTAATTACTCATATGACCCAAATGCCATAAACCATCATTTAATCATTATTTTCACAAAATCCCTAATAATTCTAATTATTAATTCAATAATCCAATTAAATTAATATTAAAATTATACGGGTGTTACATAGTACGAGACTTGCATTTCTAATCTAACATTTCATTACAATTTTTGGGAAAATGTGTACTCATTGCAGGAGATCTCATTAATATAACTCCTGCTATAGCCAAAAAAAGGGAGTACAACGTATGTGATTCTTTTCAAGAAAGAACCAAATTATGAACACTTGAGAGTTTTTGGATGTTTGTGTTACATGAAAATTCATCCAAGAAACGCAACAAATTTTAAGAAAGAGCAGAAAAATGCATATTTGTTGGTTATCCTCAAGGATAAAGGGGATGGAGAGTATATCATCAAGACACGCACACTTTTATCACATCAAAGGATGTTTTTGTTTTATGAACATATATTTATATATGCCTTGAGACAATATGATACAACCATTAGTGTTGAGAATCATACTAAACTACATACATATCAAGTAAAAAAATAATTAATGCATTTATTTGGTAAAGGAGAAACTGAAGATCCTTTAATAGAGTAAGAGTTATTACATACTCCTAATCTTCAAGAAGAACCTAATAGTGTCCACGAAAATGAAACCAATTCAAATTCTAATGATGAAGAGATGAGTGTTTATGAAACAAAAGAGGGTCCATCGAACCATGAACCTAACATAATTTAAGAAGGAAATATGGGGAAAGGATATTTAGACAATGAAGAGGAAGTCATAACTGAGAAGGAGTTACAATTACCTCTAGAAATAGACAACCTTTTGTTCGTTTGAAGGATCATTACTACTATGTTATAAACCCTGAATAAACTTTATTAAAGACTATTTCTTCTTCAGGTATGGATTATCCTATTTCAAAAGGTTTAAGTTATGACCAATTTTATCCAAAACATCAAGCATAATTATAAGTGTAAACATTACGTTAAGTACTTAGACACTAATTAACCTATTTTACAAGTAATCAAATGAAAAACCCCTAATTTTATCAATAGAAAGTGATAAAATGTCAGTTTGGATATTTTAACTATGTATTAATTAAAAATAGGTAAAAAGGATCAAGAAAAAACCAAAGCAACACAAAGACCAAGCCAAAGTACTTTCTTAACAAAAAAAGGCTCGCTAAGCCAGGAACTTAGCGAGCAAAGGTGCTACCTCGCTAAGCCAAGAAACACACACGCGCTTTTGTTTTGGATTAGCTACCTAAAACATATTTTCATGGTATGACTTGATATTCTAAAGGTACTGGCCTTTTTAAATCTTAGTCTTTCATCTATCAAATGCTAAAGTCTAGACATAGATTTAGGTTTAAATTTGTATTTATTGTTAAAACCTAATGTCCATGTATTGGTTAACTAGCTGACATATTATCTATTAGGTAATATAGTTGATCTCACGTCGTTGACTCATACATGAGCTGTGATGAGGGCTTCATACGATAATATTAATTACTGGTCAGAATTTCATATTACTGGTCAAGGATGCTACATAAGATTAGGTCAATGAAATCTAACCCCAACAAAGTTTTCTCACTGTTAAAACACCGAAAGTTAGATTTTATTTCTTGATATTTTACATTTCAAGTATTCTCAAAACAATCAATCATCTGATAAACCAAGCTTAAAATAATAGAAATTATTGAACAATCTTTGAAAAAAAACCAGTCCCTGTGGAGACGATTAAAATTTCACTTACTATTTATATTTGTAACAAAAGGTGTCGTTGCTGGGTACTAGTGGTATTTTTTTTAAAGATATTGCGATAGTTTTTAACATTTTAAGTATTGTGTTTATATATGTTAATATTTGTGCATATGTTGTTTATAGTCACTAACCTACTAATATTATTAGATAGTTTTGCTATAATTTGTGCATACGTCATAAAGTTCTACGAGATTTCTAGTACGCTAGAATCTCCAAAATTGAGGAAGAAGCGGTAGTCCTGAGATTGTTTCCATATTTATTAATTGGAAAAGCAAAGGACTATATAGACCAACCGACATCAACAATGACAAAGTGGAATGCATTGGAGGAAAAGTTTTTTAACAGATTCTTTCCTTACAACTAGTTCATAGATGCAAAGATAAACACTCTGGTGTTCACTCAAAGCATAACAAAAACTCTTTGTGAAGTGTGGAAGAGGTATAAATCCATGCAGAGAAGATGCCTAAATCACAGTTTTGACAATTTTACACAGATTCACATCTTCAAAAATGGATTAGAACAATGACCAAATTTGTTGTTAGATGTTAATTCAGGGGGTTCTTTCATGTTAAATAGCACAGAATACGCAACTGCAATTATTGAAAGAATGGCGCTCAGTGTTCATCAAGGACAACATAACATAAACCATTTTCATAAAAAAGAATTGAAAGCACAAAATAGGAAGTCTCTACATATGTCAATGATGATGGTGCGTGAATTGGAATTAGTTGAACAATTCAGAGACATGAGTCTGGTGTGTGAATCGACTCCTGATTGTGTGAAATTAGGAATTTTGAAGTTGACGAGCAATATTCTTGAAGACATTAGAGAAGGACAAAAATCCGAATTAAAATTGGTTAAGCAATTAACGTTCATTAACCATGGTAAAGGAGGGGAATTCAGAGTTGATGAGAATGGTGTGATGAGATTCGGGAACATGGTGTGTATTCCAGATGTTCCAGAACTTAAGAAGAGTATTCTTGAGGAAGAACATAGAAGTGGTTTAAGTATTCATTCGGGTGCTACAAAGATGTATCAAGACTTAAAGAGATTATTTTGGTGGTCGGGAATGAAGAGAGATGTTGTTGAATTTGTTTATGCTTGCCTAACTTGTAAAAAGTCAAAGGTTGAGCATCAAAAGCCTTATGGGCTAATGCAACCGTTGAACATTCTAGAGTGGATGTGGGATAGCATTTCCATGGATTATGTGACGGGCTTACCGAAGACCGCTAAGGGCAATGATTCTATTTGGGTGATTGTGGATAGGTTGACTAAGTCGGCTCATTTCTTACCGATGGAAATTAACCATCCTATTTCTAAGTTGGTGGAGATGTATATCGAGGAAATTGTGAAGTTGCACTAAATACCTTCGAGTATTATGTGAGATAGAAATCAAAGGTTTACATCGAGGTTTTGGAAGAGTTCGGCTTATCATCTGCAGACGGATGGTCAAACCGAGAGGAATATTCAGTCATTGGAAGAGTTGTTAAGGGCTTGTATGTTAGATCAAGGAGGAGCTTGGGATAGCCATTTCTCATTGCTTGAGTTTACTTACAACAACAATTTTCATGCGAGTATCGGTATGGCACCATATGAAGGGTTGTATGGTATGAGTCAAGCGAGAGTGTTGTGCTCGAACCTGAGATTGTGCAAGAGACATATGAAAAGATAAGGATGATCTGTAAGAGGATGAAAACTTCTCAGAGTCGTCAAAATAGTTACCATGATAAGAGGAGGAAAACACTTGAGTTCCAAGTGGATGATCATGTGTTTTTAAGAGTTACTTTGGTAACCGGGTGTTGGTAGAGCTTTGAAGTCGAGAAAGCTTACGCCACATGTTATTGGTCTGTATCAGATTTAGGAAAGGATAGGTGAGGTGGCTTATCGGATTGCTTTGTCATTGTCGCTTGCAAATCTTCATGATGTGTTTCATGTATCTTAGTTGAGAAGGTATGTCCCGGACCCTTCGGACGTGATTCAAATGTATGATGTATAGGTGAGAGATAACCTGACTATCGAGGCGTCACTAGTGCGAATAGAAGGACGGGAAGTGAAGCAGTTGTGAGGTAAAGAGATTGTCTTAGTGAAGGTGTTATGGGGTGGACTAGCAGGTGAAAGTCTGACGTGGGAGCGGCGGGACCAGATGAGAGAGTTTTATCTGTTCTTGTTTCTGTCAGGTAATTTTTGAGGGCAAAAATTATTTTAAGTGGAGGAGAGTTGTAACACCCCAAAAATCTAGATTAATTATTTAATTAGTTATTTAATCAATTTAGCGTGATTATGTGAGTCTTGATGAAGTTTTGATATTTTGATGATGATGATATGTGATGTTTTAGTGATTCATGACGTGTACACGTGAAGTAATTGTCGAATATGGTGTTCTGATGATGATATATGATGTTGGGCAGTTTTGAGGTGTTGGGAGTATTTTAGAAAAAAATTAGAATTATTAGTTGAGGTTATTTTAATTAGTAAAATAGAATAATATTGAGGTAGAGATAATAAGGGCAAGATAGTCAATTCAAGGGGGCTTAAGTGAAACAAAAGAGAAAAGAGGGAAAAGAGTTTTTCATTCAGTCGTGAAAGTTTGAAAGAACGTGAAAGAAAGGAGACCTAGGGCTTGGGAGAACTTTGAAGGCTTTGTGAAATGCAAAGAGGAATTAGGATCAAGCTTCAATCTAAGTTAAAGGGAGTTTATCCTAATTATTATATTTGACTTAAGTGTTAGATAATTGTAGGATTGGTTTTGAGTTTGGGTTATGATGAATTGTTGATGATGTGAAGGATATTGATGAATTAGAGGTATGAATTTGCAATAGAATGATACATGTAACGTATAATACATTGAGTTATGATTATTTGATGATATGATGAGTTTAGATGGTAAATTAGGACTAGTAAAGTGAATAAATCGCAAGAATTTGGACTGGTTTTATGCAAGAAAACATATCAAGAAATTCCTGATCGCCCAGATTTGCCGGGGGAATCGACCCAGTCGTCGCACGAGACGATTGAAAAACAGGTTTCGTCGGGCGAATGAAGAGGCTTGTCGGGCGAAAGACTTGAGAAATTTGAGATGTTGGCTACTGACGTGGTTTGTCGGGGGAACGAAGAGGCTTCCCGGGTGAAAGACTTGAGAAATTTTAAGTGTTGGCTATTGGCTTGGTTCGCCGGGCGAAAGAGGGAGCTTGCCGAGCGAACGATGCCTGAACCAGAAAAATTTGTAAAGGTCGTAAATTGAGTTTTTGGAATCCATTTGACGCGCCGTTCGAATCATGAGAGAGCTAAAAAAATAATCTATACTCTGATTCCAAGCGGGAATCGATCCCATTGGTGGGAATCTTTGGAGATAGCGATGATTGAGTCATCAGTTATGTTTTTGGTACCACATGCATGAGTTTAATGATGTTGCATTTCATTATTTATGGCATTGCACAATACTTGAATTAAGTGATGTATTTGATGTGATTCTTGAGTTATAGTGTTTGATATGAAGAATTGGAGATTGTTGATTTTGTTATGGATGTAATAGGAGATATCATGTTGTTGTTGTCCCTATGCTATGACTACTATATCTATTACTTATGCTTTTTATAATGATTGTGATTTACTCACCCTTTCTGTTTGAATGTTACCTCCACGTGGGTAATGCACAGGTAATCAGGAATTTAAGCTTAAAGGATTTGTGGAGTCTGTTAGTGAATTATTTTGAATAAAGAGGGTCTTGCTCTGATACGTAACGTCTGGGTTGAGATTGTTTGATTGCAAATCTTAGTACTTTTGTTATTTTGAGGATTTTCTATTTCTTTCATGTATTTTTGTTTTATACCATGGTGTTATGACACATGAAGTATGATGAATCTATTGATGTTGAACTAGTCTTCATGGTGTTGATTGATTTACGAAGAAGTAATAAGAATTGTTTATTCCTCTACGAAGTTTGAATTAGTTTGACTAATGAGTTTAAAGATGTGATTTTTATTTAAGTGTTTTGCAATCCGTGTTACGGAGCAGGGTTATTTGTTAAATGAAGTTTATTATGAAGATGTGACACTCTTGTGGATATTTTTTTGTTTTTCGTTAAAATTATATGCGAAAATGTATGTGGGTTAGAAAGGTGTTACATACTATGGTGTAAGCATTGTTAATTTCATGTTTACAATTGTTTTACGAAGACTTTTGTCTTTTATTTCCAAATAATGTTTTGATAAACGTGTTGTATGTAGTATACATGTGCAGAAGAAGGATTTTTTCAACTATTTTATGAATTATTGTACACACTTTCAATAGAAGCATGTATGTTTAAAATCAAACAAAGCTTAGCCTGTAAAGTCACACACATTCTCAATTTTTTGAGAAATATACTCCAACCACTACTCGGCTCACCTCCCACCAAGGAAAAGTCAATTGGAAAACATATTATTATTATCGTCTTGTTCCACGACCATGAGTAAAGTTCCCTTATTTTTATCGTATAACCATGTTCCATCAATTTGAATAACATGTTTGGAGTATGCAAAACCTCAAATGCATGGTTGAAAGTCCCAAATGACTCTGGTTCTATCAACATAAGTGCCATCACACACACACACACACACACACACACACATATATGTATATATATATATATGTATATATGTCGATTGTGTCTCTATTACAACTACTATATTGGGAACATATTTATGAAGTGCAAAAAAATAATGTGGAAGCTCATTGTATGAAGTTTCCCAATCATCGTAAACTTGTTCAACTACCTTATTCCTCGTGATCCATGCTTTTTTATACGAGAGAGTCTAATTGAATTAGGCAACAATATGGGCGATTATGATACTCGCCTTTATTGAGGATCTTTGCCTACAAGAGTCATAATATTTTGGCATATAACTTGCTTTTATTTCACAAACACCACCCTCTAGCCGTGTTCAATGGAACTCAGGACAAGCAAGTTATTATGTTTATGGCATATTTAGTTTCCAAGTCTCTTAACTTAATTTAATATTCCGCTTTACTCCCTTAACTGAAAAATATTTGAAGTTAGTCTCTTAACTTCACTTCTGTTATTTTATTTGGTCCCTTCCGTCAATTTCTGGCAAAAAAACGTAAAGTTCTAGTGACGTGGATGTACAACAAGGCTCAAAGTCCAAATGTGGCTAAGTATTTGCACTATAAAGTAGAGTTTCCACTTAAGTAGATGCCATAAAGATAATCAAATAAGGCTAAATTAAGTTAAAACCCTACTTTATAATACAAATGTTGAGTCACATTTCGAACTTGAGCCTTATTGTACATCCATGGCACCAGAACTTAATATTTTATTGCCAGAAATTGACGGAAGAGACCAAATAAAATAACAAAAGTGAAGTTAACAGATTAACTTATAACATTTTATAGTTAAGGGAGTAAAGCGGGATATTAAATTAAGTTAAAGGAATATAACATGTATTAAACCTATGTTTATTCAAAGAATTTTTTTTTAATAACCAACTTTTTTAAAAAAATATCAAACAAACTCATATTTCAAAAAAATTATTCCACTAACCATTTTTTGAGAGTGTTTTACACGTAGGCGTCATCATACATGACGCCTCCTATTTTTTAAATTTTTTTCCAATTACCTGAGGATTTACCTGCGAATTTACTTGCGGAAACTTTTAATGTTTGGTATGCAGGTAAATCCGCAAATAACATTAAATTCGCAGGTGATCGGTAAAATAGCAAGTGTACTATTTTGCCTCTGTAGTAATAAAAGGGAAATTCCCCGAATGTCGATCTCAAGGACTGCGTAGTAATATCGAGTTCAAATTATAGATCAATTAAACAAAAACTAATATTGGGGTTTTGTTTGCAAATTGTCACTAAACAATAATTAAAATAAGCAGAAAAGTAAATTGGCTTTTTGACAAATATGAGTATTATGCTAGGGGTATAGTGTGTGATTGTTCCTGTAATAACCTTGGATTTAGATCTCTTCAACAAGTTCATAACCTTTAATTACCGCCCTTTAGATTATTTTCCCCTAATTCCTTAGCGGGAAAACCTTTGAACATTCATCCTAAATCCTAAGTCCTTAGAGAATTATGATGAAATCAAGCCTTTATGTTATCAAGAGATAACCGGTAACTATAGGGTATCCCTAGTCCTAGGTGATATCTACTATAGTCTAATCGTACAAAAACCTTAACAACCGCTGTCCAGCTGGTTGTTAACCGTAAATCAATCTTGTTGGTCTGACAAAGAAAGCATAAAAACCTTGTACAATTAAATTAAAAAGAAAACAATCTATTGATGAACTCAGGAATTCAAAATCATTACAGAATCAAATCAGGGACACCCCCTAGCATTAGGATTTAATTACTCATATTGTTCAAAGAGAACAAAATATAAAATAGAGACATTACAAGAATTGAGATGAAAGTTGATCTTCAATTGCTTCCGTTCATGAAGACCTTCTTCTCTCCCAAACCCTTGTTTTCTCCAATCTTCAATCGTGTCTTCTCCTAGCCAAAAAGTCCCCAATTCATCTTCAAAACCCTCCTAAATAGTGCAGACTCACTTAGGTTGGTTGGAAGTACCCAAAATGTCCCTTGGCTCAACACTTAATTAAAAATCACAAAAATCAGCAAAATCAGCGTTTTAGCCAACACTGGCCGTGTCAGGCAACACGGGTGGCCGTGTTGGCCTCCTGAACTTAATTTATCAAAATCACACTCAGCACTGCTGACACGGGTGGCCGTGTTAGGCAACACGGGCCGTGTTGGTCCTTAACTTCAGAATTTGGATTTGCGTTCTTCATGAAAGTTGTAGCCCTTTTCGTTAGCGAAATTTTGCCACCGGAACCGCGTCATTCCGAGTTACGAAGCTCCAGTTATGATCAAAATACTACACGCCTGTCACGATAAGAAACATGCTGAAAATTTCTAGATCTCACACTTGCTAACACGAGCCGTGTCAGCCCCGTGAATTTCATCTCTTTTGCATTTTCTTGGCCACGCTTCATCCTAACACTGCCAGTTTCAGGTGACACAGGTGGTCGTGTCAGACCTAATGTAGCTTGATTTTTCACTTCGTTCGAAACTCTCCTTTTTGTACTTTTTCGCATTGATTTGTCTCGATTTATTCCTTTGAGCCTGCAAACAGTAAAATACACAACCAAAGCATAAAATCACGAATAAATAAATAAAACACTCAATAACATAACTTAAACATACTTAAAAACAATGATAAATATATGTGTGAAAACCACTGATCAAACTCCCCCAAACTTAAACCGTTGCTTGACCTCAAGCGACAATTACAAAAGTTAATGACCCTCATAGCACACGGTGTTCATACGTGAGATATCTGTCTGTATTGATCAAGAAACAGTTGGTTCGGCATTCACATGACGCGACGAGTTTTGTTACCACATTAAACCTCAAGCTCCCGTTTCGGATACCTCTCCAACTATGCTTTGCACTTAAGTCTCTTTCCGATTTTCCTCCTCTTTCATTCGGACAATCATATTAAGGCACTTATTTCTTATAATAATCATCACCTGCATGAGACGAGTCAAGGCTTCTTATTTTCTTTTCCTGGCACCAAACTAGCAGCATTGGCTACTTTTTATTACCGATGAAATTTTCAAACTTTGCAGTTATATATTGTCCTTTTGGACGACGTTTGGGGTTCAATCTCCTTTGGGCTGAATAACCGGGTGAGGGTTACCCAACTTAGCGAGCCGATTGCCTTTTACCGCCTTTTCATCATTTGGTGCCAACTTTATATCTCTCTTTTTTTTCTCAACCAGTCATCATGCAAGTGAATCTGAATTATGCCAGACTGTATCAATAAACTACTCGATAAGTACTTCTCAGGAGACAAGTACTATGGTGCAAATCTACACGTTAGACTCGTATCTCTTTTAGGGAACCAAGGGTGTTTAAACAAACCTCTTGTCACATTATTCCGCACTTCCCGTCCTCAACAATCCTCGCTTCATCTCTATATACTATTCTCGATCGCTCTTTAGGATCAAAAACTCTTCAACAAAAATTAAAATTTCGGTCAAAATTTGGGAAGAACTCAATGTTTGGTTTTACACATCATAACAAAAACATAAAAATAAAAATGAAAGAGTAAATCCTCCCCCAAACTTGAACTAAACATTGGCCCCAATGTTTCAGAACAAGCCCGAGAGGGGTGACTCACAGAGGGTAGTGCAACTCTAACTGCAGCTTCCTAGCATTCACCAGAAAGTCCCCCTTTTTATTTCCTGAAACAAAAACAAGCAAACACAAAAAGAAAACTAAGTTGTTAAAAGCATGGGTTGCCTCCCACGAAGCGCTTCGTTTAACGTCGCATGGCTCGACGATCCATTCCCCTTGTTAGGGTGGCATATATGACACAAAGAATACATCATCTTTTTTCTTTCTTTTGTTTGGTAGCAATCCCATGAACTTAAAGTACCGATGATGTTGCTCCCAAATCCTTTTCAGCTTGATTTTATTGAACAAGGCATAAATGTCTTCCAATACTTTGTCAATTTCTTGTCTTTCATCTGCCTTGTTGTAAAAATAGTTTTTGGGGATACTCTTTTGTTGAAAATTTTCTTGTTGGATGTCCACATCTTCACAAATTGTTAAATTTGTGGTTTTATCCAAAACTCGATCATCTTCAAGTTTCCTTATTTCTTCTTCCCCATATTTCTTTTTTACCTCAAATTCTTCTATTCTTACTGCATCCTCTTCATCTGATGTTAAGCATTTTTCTTCTGGTTCCACATACTCTTCTTCCAACTGTAACTTTCTCCAAATAAACCTATCTGGATAAAAGTTAGCTTCCTTACATTCATTCATAAGGATTCTTACCTCTCTCTTATATGCTTTAAAAATTTTAGTCGCCTCTTCCAAGGTGACTCCTGAATCAGGCGACCAACATGCAGGAGATACAGGTGGCAATGTATCAAAACAATACATAGCTACAAAACTCAGACAATTTGTTAGTAGCAAAGTATAGAAGAATTCATGAAGCAAAAATAATCTGACTCTTTTTTATTTTTTATTTTTTTTTTATGATAAAAACAAATTCAAACAAAAACAAAAACAAAATTTTAGTTGACGAGCAACAAAATTTCAATTGAACTAAAATCAAAACTCTATATTTTGGCAGTCCCCGGCAACGGCGCCAAAAACTTGATCGGTAAAATAGCAAGTGTACTATTTTGCCTCTGTAGTAATAAAAGGGAAATTCCCCGAATGTCGATCTCAAGGACTGCGTAGTAATATCGAGTTCAAATTATAGATCAATTAAACAAAAACTAATATTGGGGTTTTGTTTGCAAATTGTCACTAAACAATAATTAAAATAAGCAGAAAAGTAAATTGGCTTTTTGACAAATATGAGTATTATGCTAGGGGTATAGTGTGTGATTGTTCCTGTAATAACCTTGGATTTAGATCTCTTCAACAAGTTCATAACCTTTAATTACCGCCCTTTAGATTATTTTCCCCTAATTCCTTAGCGGGAAAACCTTTGAACATTCATCCTAAATCCTAAGTCCTTAGAGAATTATGATGAAATCAAGCCTTTATGTTATCAAGAGATAACCGGTAACTATAGGGTATCCCTAGTCCTAGGTGATATCTACTATAGTCTAATCGTACAAAAACCTTAACAACCGCTGTCCAGCTGGTTGTTAACCGTAAATCAATCTTGTTGGTCTGACAAAGAAAGCATAAAAACCTTGTACAATTAAATTAAAAAGAAAACAATCTATTGATGAACTCAGGAATTCAAAATCATTACAGAATCAAATCAGGGACACCCCCTAGCATTAGGATTTAATTACTCATATTGTTCAAAGAAAACAAAATATAAAATAGAGACATTACAAGAATTGAGATGAAAGTTGATCTTCAATTGCTTCCGTTCATGAAGACCTTCTTCTCTCCCAAACCCTTGTTTTCTCCAATCTTCAATCGTGTCTTCTCCTAGCCAAAAAGTCCCCAATTCATCTTCAAAACCCTCCTAAATAGTGCAGACTCACTTAGGTTGGTTGGAAGTACCCAAAATGTCCCTTGGCTCAACACTTAATTAAAAATCACAAAAATCAGCAAAATCAGCGTTTTAGCCAACACTGGCCGTGTCAGGCAACACGGGTGGCCGTGTTGGCCTCCTGAACTTAATTTATCAAAATCACACTCAGCACTGCTGACACGGGTGGCCGTGTTAGGCAACACGGGCCGTGTTGGTCCTTAACTTCAGAATTTGGATTTGCGTTCTTCATGAAAGTTGTAGCCCTTTTCGTTAGCGAAATTTTGCCACCGGAACCGCGTCATTCCGAGTTACGAAGCTCCAGTTATGATCAAAATACTACACGCCTGTCACGATAAGAAACATGCTGAAAATTTCTAGATCTCACACTTGCTAACACGAGCCGTGTCAGCCCCGTGAATTTCATCTCTTTTGCATTTTCTTGGCCACGCTTCATCCTAACACTGCCAGTTTCAGGTGACACAGGTGGTCGTGTCAGACCTAATGTAGCTTGATTTTTCACTTCGTTCGAAACTCTCCTTTTTGTACTTTTTCGCATTGATTTGTCTCGATTTATTCCTTTAAGCCTGCAAACAGTAAAATACACAACCAAAGCATAAAATCACGAATAAATAAATAAAACACTCAATAACATAACTTAAACATACTTAAAAACAATGATAAATATATGTGTGAAAACCACTGATCAGCAGGTACCTGGAAAAATTTTAAAAAATAGAAGGCGTCATGTGGGATGACGCATACCAATAAAATATTGTCAAACATAGTTAGAGGGGTAATTTTTTTTAAATATGAGTTTTGTTTGGTATTTTTTTAAAAAGTTGATTATTCAAAATTTTTGGTCATGTTTATTCACTCACTTTATTTAAAAAATATTTTATTGTTATATCAAATCCTAGGTTCCATTTAAAGAACCATAACTGAAAACCCCATAAAATCATGGTTATATTCATTTGGATCTGGAAAGCTTTCGAAGAAAAATAGAAAGAAAATCAATTGAAAATAGAGAAAAATAGGGAGAATCTCTGTAACTTTTTTTTTTTGGTACAAAGAATCTCTGTAACCTTAATCGTTTAAGCATTCCCCTCTTTTCAACTCTTCCAAAATTGAAACTTAGACAATTTAGATTCATCTCCAAATTAAAGATTATTTATACTTTCTTCCAACTTTCTGTCAGAACTCATGCTTATCTTTCCCACAATGCATCTGCCTTAGATTAATTTCACAAAAACAAGTTTTCTTCATCACAAATTAGATTAATTTCACAAAAACAAGTTTTCTTCATCACAAATTAGATTAATTTCACAATAATGAAATTGTTCATGAAAAAAATGTAAAGATAATGATTACTCTAACTCTAAAAATGATTTAGACATTTTAGTTGCTAAAACCTCTTTCAATTTTTTCATAACAGAAGAGAGGAGATTAATTTAAAGAAGAGAAGGATTTGCAAACTCTAAATTTAGGACTTTTAGGTTGATTGAATGAAAATAGGGTTTAAAAAAAAGGTACTCACCGTGTAAACTAACTTTATATATGATTGTGATTGGTTGACAATGTAAAAATATATAATACTGTCGGTGCATATCCTTTTTCTCATGAAAATATATATTATTTTAAATGTTATTAAATTATTATTTTTATTTAATTTTAAAATATTATTTAATTATTAAAACATAATTATTGATTAATATGTAAGATATAAAAATAATGACTTTAAGTGAAAATATTATATGATGTTACATATTCGAACTCGCGCTCATGCACTTGATACTCTTACACAGCTACCAACTGAGTTAGTTTAATAAAAAAAATAAAAATTATTTTAATTTTAATAGTGTCTTTTCAGTAAAAAATATTATAAATGAATTTTTTTTTAAAAAAAGTGGAAGAATACTAATCAAATATTATCATTTTAATATTTTGAAACAAAATAAAAAAAAATATTTTATATGTCTAAATCTTAAACTATAGTGGGGCAAAACTCTATTTACTCATATTAAATGTCATCGGTTAATTGAATTAAATATAACATGTTTTTTATATTTATAAATCAAATTTTTATTTTTTCAAAAATATTTTATTCTTTTTTATTGTATCTCTTTAAATGGAGCTATCCGTATTTTTTTAGATATTGGGAGACACCAAGACACAAGTAGTTAGACGAGGAGAAAAACAACAAAAAGCAAATAAGATACGCGTAGATTATTGATGGATGAACTGTTCTTGGAGCTATCATGTCAATGGCCTGCTTGGTGTTTATTTCCAAATGCATATGATTGGCTCTTTGAAGATAAATTTTCTTTCAACTGTTGTGTGATATGTTTAACTACTCATTCTTTAAATTATTTAATACTATTATGTTAATAAAAAATTCTATTCCTAGACCCAAAACATACACTATACCGGACTTTGGCTAATATGCATAAGGATTTTACTTATGCACCATGCATAAGCCTATATAAGTTATTGGATCATGTTTTTAATCTAGTATTGAGTATTGAGTATTGAGTGGTGAGTATTGAGTAATAACAATTGATGTCTAGAATTTGATCCAATGATCCAATGGTCCATAATAATCTATGCATGGTGCATAGATTTTTATCTATGCACGGTAACTGCACCCCACTATACCGTATTTATTGTTCACCAATACAAATTGGGAATCAGTATTTTTATTAAAAAAATAATATTTTTTTAAATATTTTTTTAGATTAAAGAAGACTGATATAAAAGCTGTGATTAACCAACTTCATCACTTTATTAATCAACATTTTATACTTCATTAATCAACTTTATTTTACTACTAAAAAGAGAAATGATATTGATACACCCATAAATGACACCTACACCGTACATTGATACGGTTTATGTTATTTTAATATATTTAATAATTTTTTTCCACTATTTCAAGATACATACACACATGCCCATGTTTGTATTTGAGATGGTGTAAGATACCGTGTAAGATTTTCAATGTAAGAATAGCAACACTCTACTAAAAATTATTTTTAACATCTGAGTGCTTATTAACTAACTTCATGACTACATTAACCAATATATTTACACTTTATTAAGTAACTTTATTTTACTAACCAACTTTATCACTTTATATATTAACCAACATTTTATACATCATTAACCAACTTTGTTTTATTATTAAAAAATTATTTTTAATATTTAGAGCGTCATACAATATTCATATTACTATTCACGACCACTGTTTACGTTATTTTTTACATCACTATTCACTCTTCGTGTCATTGTTCACGATATTTATAAATAGTGAATTGAATATATTCTAAAAGCATTTTTTAAAAGCATGTATTAATCAACTAAAAATTCCACATTTCGGCTTAAAACATGTCATGTGAATGAAAATAATCATGTACTTTCAACCTTAGGAAGGACTCAAAGGTTCTGTCAATTTTTTAAGAAGAAGAGTAAATGTTTTTTTTAAATGTTTGTATACACTTCACATATTATCCTTGATTTTTCTAACAACATATATTATTTTTAAAAATGTTTGTATACACTTCACCTATTATCCTTGATTTTTTTAACAACAACATATATTATTTACATAGTAAAATCTTCCATCTAAACAATAAAGAATTATTAATTTTTTTTTTGGTTACAAAAATTATTTATTAAATTTTTATAACAACACCAAAAACTAACATTTACATATGGAGAAAGCATTTATGTACCAACAAATAACAATTTAATGAATAAGACAAAAACAATGGTGAAGAAAGTTTCGTTTCAAGTTTCATTTCCTTTTATTCAAGTTCCGTTGCCTTTCCTTCGTTTCAAGTTTCGTTCGAGTGCATCTTCAATGGCATTAATGGTGTTCGAGAGGAGAAGATGTAGTTTTGAAATATTATTGTGTTTGACTTTTCTCCTTGATTGGGTGGTTTAATCGAGCGAATAGGTAATACATTACGTATCACATGCCATCGCAACTGAGGTAATAGGCGCCCATTTTTTAATTTTAAAAAATGAAAGGCGCCAATGGAAATATTTTCCCTATCGTTTTCATCTCAACCTAGAGAATATGTAGTATTTTTTAAAAATAAAATTAAAAAGTGTATTTGTTGGGAATCAAAGGCGTGTCCCTTATTCACTTTTCCTATCAGTTTCCCGATCAACCAAAGGAACAAATAGTCTTTTTAAAATAAAAATAATTAAAAAGTGACGCGCCTATAGTTTATACCTTGGTTGGATATTGTCTGAGGTGAAAACTTGTTATAAAATATATTATTAGTTGTAGTGATACTTATTCTCAAAAAGTGTTTGCCTTCGGATGACAGTCGGTGATTACATGTTTTTTAAGCATACTTTAGTTTAGTTTTGGGTGCGTTTACTTTTAATTGTTTATGTTTTTGTAGTTTTTATTAAATATTTCAAAGAATTATGGAAAATATCGGTCAGCATCAAAATCATCCTAACCAAATAGATTATATAGTATTTTCACTAGAAGTTTTGATGAGAAAAATTAGAGAAGACCTGAATGAAGGTGAGAAAAATACACAAGAATGAGGCTTGAATTGTGTATTTGATAATTATTGCATTTTCAAACAACAACTTCTGAATCAAACCAAGTTCAGATTCTAAGTTATAGTATGTAGCAACGGAATAATTTAAAGTGTAGAAGCAATAACTAAATCACACACAACAATTATCATGGTTCCCCTATAACGAGAGTAGTCTAGTCTCCTTGTCACACAAGAGATTTTCACTATAATCTGAAACTGGTTACCATTTTCTTAGACACAACAATCCAAGACTTCCTGCTCAATCTCACCAGAAAGAGACTTCTTGCCTAAACCAACTGTTCAGAACTTCTTACTCAATCACACTAGAAAGAGACTTCCTTGCCTAAACTAACTGTTCTGGACTTCCTTGCTCAATCACACTAGAAAGAGACTTCCTTTCCTAAACCAACTGTTCAGGACTTTCTTGCTCAATCACACTAGAAAGAGATTTTTTTGCCGCCTAAACCAATTGTTCAAGACTTTTTTGCTCAAACACTAAGTCTGAGACTTTTACTAATTCTAAAGAAAATGTTTATAATTACAACAAGATGTACGTGATATAAAATCGGAGGTACAAATAATATAGAACACACAAAGACCTTGGTGCTTGAGCTTTCTAAGATATACAAGTGTAAGAAACTCTCAGGACTATGTGCAGCCACAACAATTATGTACAGAGGATAAGAGAATGAAACAATTCATGTTCTTGTTGTGTCTTCTTGTTTTATTATCTTGTTACTTATTTTGAATCTTCTTATCCTTTTATAACGGGAACAAAAGAGACGTTGGAAGCTTTTTTGCACAAGTGTCTTTCCTGAAGAAGCAGTTTCCATGAGAGAGACATTGGAGTTAGTACGGTGAGGATCTTTATCTTCTAATTAATTTCTTTATCCATTGTTTCTTTCTCAAGTAACGCGTTCATAGGCATGCTGGAGTAGACTGAAGAAATTATGCCAAGTTGCCTTGAGCCTTATGCTAAAACCTCTAGTTGACTTTCACCATAATTCTAGCAGTTTTATAAGATGAAGCTTCTTTTGTACACAGTACAGACAAGTGAATATTTGTACTGTGTGTCCAGCAATGCGCTTGAAGCTCCATTTTGAATATTAGAGGTTGAGTCAACATTGCACTGATGTCTTATTAGAACATCAGAGGCTGGGATAATTTTGGAGCTGAGGTTCTATATGAAAATATGATTCTGCTTCAATAGAATCTGAGTTATTAAACTTTTATGATGATAAAAAAATAACTTGATAACTTCAGAGCATGAGGTTTGTAAGCTCTATTTGAGTATGTAGTTCATAGGTTGATTTTTGTAAGCTCTCTCTATGTTCTATTCAAATTTATTTAACATCACAAAATAATTAAGTAATAATTAATCACAATTACTGAAGTTGATTAAAGAGTTCAGGATCTTAAACACATTATAAATGTTCTTATAATGAAATGCTCCTATAATTCTCCATTGCACTGAGTTCAGAATCTTAAAAGCATTATAAATATTTTTATTATTATTTTTAAAATACTCTCATATTTATCCCCCTTTTGTCATCAACAAAAAGTAAAACAAAAAACAGAGATAGAAAAGAATAAAAGAAAAATAATATAAAGAAAATGTACAAAGTAGAGAAAAGAAAAAACTGCTTAGAAAAACAAGTACAAATTTTTTAGAAAAAAAGAAGTAGGTGAGAAATCAGAAAACATGTTGATGCATAAGCATGCTGACTAAAAATTTCAAGATAGTCACAATTAGATAGTAGCATAGGTAATAAGGCTCGAGAAGTATGGCCACAAGATTCTGAGGATCCATTTTCAAAGAAAATTTCTCTATAAAAGCAGAGGCCATACATTTTAACCAACTCATTTTTCTCTTCTAGGTTTATATCGTCCACTAACATGGGTAGGAGAAAATCATCAAAGGTAGAGAGAGATGCTAAGAAGATTGTGAAGCAAAAGAAGCTAGTCAAAGATGAGAAGCAAAGGGATAAGGAGGCTTCTCCAACTCATGTTTACTTTGTTGTTGACGTAGCAAGTACTTCTGCTGGAGTTACTACTCGAAGCATAAGCAGAGTTATTGAAGCATAAATTTCCAACGAAACGAGCTTGCAAAGCAATTTCAGCTTTTGCTTTGTCAACGTTTCTCTCCTCTATTCTCTACTCATTGGCCTCAAGAGAATTCTGCAACTCTTCTTTGTTCATGTTTGAAATATCCTTGGACGCTTCAATAGCAACCACTACGTTATCGAATCTTGACGTCAATGACCTAAAGATTTTACCAACCACATACTTGATTCACCATTCTTGTGCTACTTGTAGTAAATTCACCAAAGATTTCCTTCTCCTCCATTTGAACTAATTCTAAATATCAACCATTGGATTCATCAAGAGAGAGAAAGTAATAGCCACATTAATGTATTAACATTCTCTCTCTTGATGAGTCCAATAGTTGATATTTGTTCCTCTCACACCTCTCATTAAAAAATACTCTCACTTGATATGCTATATATATATATATATATATATATATATATATATATATATATATATATATATATATATATATATATATATATATATATATATATATATATATATATATATATATATATATATATATATATATATATATATATATATATATATATATATATATATAACATCCTGAAAAAATTAATTTATAAGATGAGAGATTTAACTAATTATAAACTCTATATCGACATTATCAATATAAATTTCAAAACCTTATCTTTTTTTAATAGGAGATTTAGATATTATTTCCCAATCTTTACCTTATTATTAAGAAGATGTGTATCTTCTTATTGTTTACTTTTTATCCATGAATTTAATTTGTGTGCTAGATTCCATCAAGCAAGTTGTATAGTTTTCAAAAGCTTAATAATCATCCGAAATTCCCAAAATTTAGAAACCAAAATGTCAATTATTTAAAATTATTTAGACGTATATAGATCTAATTAAAATTATTTAAGAGTATAGAATCACTTAACTATAAACTATTTAAGGTTTTAGAAATCGATTAATCAATTAATTCAAATATAAAATAAATATTTTTGACAAATTCAGATATTTAATTTACGAATTTTAAAATCCATAGACCTATTAACGTAATTTTAAATATTTCAAGGACCGTATAATTTAATGATATGCATTTGGAAATAAATACCAAGCAGGCCATTGACATGATAGCTACAAGAACAATTCATCCAACAATAATCTATGCATATCCAATTTATTGATTTGTTGAAAATTGAAATCTTCAAAGTGAATCTTATAACTATAGTCCGTATCTTATTTGATTGTTTCTTTCTGTTGTTTTCCCCCTTGTCTAACTACTTGTGTCTTGGTGTCTCTCCATTTCTAAAAAAATATGGATAGCTCCATTTAAAGAGATAATTACAAAAAAGAATAAAATAGATTTAAACAATTATAGGACCTACTTGATTGTGAAATTTATTTTCTATTTTTTTCTGTCTATTTTTCTATAAATAGAGTCTTTGTTTCTGTAAAAAAAAAAAACTCAACTCTGACTTCAAGTTTTCCAACATTAGTCTCTAACTTTTGAGGAAATTACATAAACTAAAGAATGTACTCACAAGACAATAGTAGAAATCTCACCTACATTTATGGAAACGTTTCAACAATATGAAATTATTGGACAATTTCTTTATAGACTTCTATGACTTCTTAGGAACCTGCGATGAAATTTTATAAACGTCTCTATATTTTGGAAGTGCATCTCCGAATGCAATTTTTTCTGAAAAAAATATGATTTCGGAGATGCACTTCCGAAGACACCTATTTTTTAAAAATAAAAGTGACTTCGGATGTGCACATCCGAAATCACCCCTTAGGAAATTTCGGAGATGCACATCCGAAATATTGTCTGATACAGAAAACAAATAACAAACCAACAAAGCTTGGATTTATCATAGATAATCGAAATTACAAAGATAGCTCAACATGAAATTAAAGTTACATATTGTTAAACACGGGTAGTTGTGGACGGCAGAACATTTTGATAACGTCGGCTCTCGATAGTTTCGCAACCAACTCGATCAGACCCTTCGAAGAATATCGATCAAAAGTTGACCACACAACCGCTAAATCTCCGTCGTTCTTAACCTCAAATGGGGTGAACTGGACGTCTCCCTCGTCGTCAAATGAAGGCGAACGGTACTCAAGCTTGACAACCTTCTGATTTTTCGGATATTGCAAGAGAGAGTTAAGCGTCGGTATCAATTCCGCAAAAGGCGTGTCGCGCGAGAATCTAAATTGAAACGGCATCGGGTAACCACTACCGAGTAGACAAAAGCAAGGTGGGGGTAGGTTTGTGACATTACTGTTTGTGGCTTGATGTTGATGAAAATGTATAGATGCATTATTTATAGATTTCTTGGAGTAATAATGATCCAATAAACCTTATCTTGCTATCAGTGGATGTTTCGGAAAATGATTGAGGTTTTGAAGAGGGTTTGGGTTTTGTTTGGAGGAAAATGAGTGAAATAGTGAAGGAGGGAAAATGGTATATGAAGGTTTTTTCAGAGATGCATCTCCGAAAAAACACCTGACATTTTAAATCCAACCTTTAAATTGAAATATAGGTGTTTTCGGAGATGCATATCCGTAAAAATCTAAAAATAAGTGTTTTCGGAGATGAATCTCCGAAATAATTGAAAAATGAATAATTTCGGAGATATATCTTTGAAATTTAGGAGTATTTTGGGGTTTCCAGCAAGGTTTTCACCTCATAAGATCTATAAAAAAATTGTCAATTATTATCTGAGTTAAGACTACAAGATTGTGACCCATTTGATATTGTGTATTACATACCTGAATACCTTATTTAAGAGTTATAAGAAATTATATGAAAGTAAGAGAAACACGGAAAAGAGGTTTAGGTGTTCGAATGATGAGTTTAAAAAAAAAAACTTATAAAATTTAGTTTAAATGAAATAACAGTTAAAATTAAAAGTAAGATGATAAATGAAAGAAGGAGACATGAAAAATTTATCCAAATTCATTACTACAACTTGACAACTATGTTAAATCTCTGTACATTATATAATAATCAGTGGCGTTAATACTTTGGTACTAAATACATCAACGTACAAATCTGAAAAGTTGACCAAATAATTTGAAAATGGATCACCTGCTGCTTCTTTCTGCAACTATCCCTCCAATGCCTTATCCAATGGATAATAATTAATATGAATTTGATAAGGTTGTTTTGAAAAGAGAAATAGAATATTAATAGAAGGCTGGGATAAGAGCAGAATGGTAGCAGCAAAGAATAAATTGGAGAGGATCCATATCCAAATAATTTTGCTAATACAAATCAAACTGATATATCATCTAGCCTAAAGAAATTTTGAGCATAAAGAAAAATAAGTTTCATCAAGTTCTCAGTGTCAAGTCTTCAACTATAAACCCAATTCAAATCACCTATTTATTAAAAAAATAATATAACAATCTGGGATGAGATAAAAATCTTAGTGAGTTTCTCATCTAAATTAATAAATCTCTCATTATCCATCTACCTGGATTAAGGCTTACTTAAATAATTCAATAGGGTAACTTACATCCACCTGACTGATTTAACTACAGACTGAATACCTCACGGTCATTAACCGAGGGTCGCATATTTATTCTTACATATCAAATTTGTTTATCGAAATAATAATTATTTCATCACAGTTTCTCAAACCGATAATTAGGATACTCATAAGCCTCAATCCTAAAAGGGCCTCATCAACCATATAACTTTTGTGTAACTCAACCAGATTACGTCCCTTGGGGTCTCTCTCATGAACATGGCATTTGGATCTAGTATATCTTACTGCCACTCACATGATCTGAACCATGTATAAATCTCTAAAATTAAGTATAATATCGCGAGTGCAAACATCCACTATACTCGTAGGTGACTATAACTATACAGGTTAATACTCAACTATCTAGAGTTGCTTGCAAATCATTGACTATCGTAATATAAATTCATAAGACTTCGGTCCTAAGCGAGTCTAAGGTAAACCTTCAAAGTTTTATGCTAAAACAAGAATACCGAGATAAACACATATCTCCTGACTGGTCAATTGGATAATCACATACCGCGTGCCATATAGATATGTCGTGGTAATCACATAGCTCCTTGTTGAAGCAGCAGAGGGCAAACAACAAAAGATTTGGAAATATTATTCCGGGAATTTATCGTCTACACAGAGATTAGTGCTATTGAATTTCCATTCGATAATTTCTTGCGTTAATGAGTTTGGGTTTGAATGGGTTAAAGTAAAAATGTATGAACAAGAAAATAAATGCATTCTTTGGAGAGGAAAAACTTATCAGGCATGAATTTAAACTACTTGTCACAAACTTAAACCTATCAATCAGTTGCACTCAATCTACAATACTCCTTAAACACATCACCTATCTCTCTCATCCGTGTTCTTCTCTGAAGCACCAACGAGACATATCACAACTCAGGTTATCTCTAACGCAAAGTTGTGAGAACATCTGTATTGTCGCGTCAGCGATCTCTCGCGTGAAACTCAAACACGGAAGCATTAAGCTTCGATACCCATAATGAATATTAGCTCTAAATATATGTCTAGATTCTAGAAATTAATAGATATCCATCCTCAATTAAGATTTGTGAGGTATATGTCTATAATAACACAAATCCAAAAATAAATGCAAAAAGATCAATGAAGACAACAAGTTTGATTTGTAAAGCAAACTTTATACAACGCCATGAACGATATATATACATATGTTCAGAGTAAATATATAAACAAACTCAACAAATGGAAAATACATAGAGACGAGAAAAGATAAACTGGAATCTCTCGAGTTGTCAACACCGATTGAAGCAAACCCACCTTATAATCATCAAGATGCATGATCCATTGTTGTTTTTGAGCTTCTCTCATCAAAGAATGAAATTGATGGTGTTCAGACTCAAAAATACCCAACTCATACCTAAAAAAAATGTGTTTTTCCATAAATATACAATTTTTGCCCAGCAAATCTCGCTTAGCGGTAGCACAAGCTCGCTGAGTTAACTCTGCTGTAACTTGAAAAAAAATCAGATTTTGTTTTCGCCATAACTTTAGAACTGTAGCTCCAATTTGCGTCCGGTTTGAAGCGTTGGAAAGCTTATTCAACGCTCTATCTAAAAATGATTAAATGGAAACCAAATTGATGATTTTTATCATACTTATTTGAGCCTTATTCTTTGATAAATTGCTAAACATTGCAATCTTGAAGCTTAGCCTTTGGCCTTTATTACTCAATGCTCCAATCATGCATGAATACCTACAAAATTAATGGAAAGCTATTAGTCGGTACATAAATGAATCAAAACACGAGTATAAACAAACTAAATGTATTTATACACTAAGTTGGGAATTTTTCAACGGTAATACAACACAAACACGATAAGTGCCATAAAACTATATATACAAAACACTAGAAATTGTCACTTGTCACTCCTATATAACTTATAGATCATAACCACAACGGTCTCCACAATCGAGTATAGTTTTTTGGGTCACCAATATCTCACTATCGCTCCGTGAGACCCCGGTTCAATTTAGTGAACAAACAACTAAAATTATGTGTTTTTCGTCCACTCATCCTATATGCATACCAGTCAAATCCCTGGAAGTTTTCCATGAGTCGTCGCCCATAATTCTATCAGTCACCAAGACTCATTATTGATCTAAATATCCATAATAATGTCAAGTATCCAAGATTCTCCTACGCTAGACATAACTAGCACAGGTTTTCTTTATGATACTCCTAACATCACTCGAAGCCTAGCAATCCTTGCTTGAGTCATAAATATGTCTGCACAATTAATTACCCACTCACTAGTCACAAATGGCCTTAGATTTTTTAATAGATTCCTAAGCATATCTACACCTATGTTTGTCCTAACACTTAAGGGAATCAAAAGCCATTAGGAACTAGGATTTTGGACATTCAATTAAGGAGTTTAAACAATTTCCACTAGAGATTATGACTTAGCCGTAATGTATATTACAGTCGTAATTGGGCCAAAACATCTCTTGCATTTATTCATCCTGGCACTAGGAAAAGGAAAACTTATGACTTGGCTATAACTGTAACACCCATTTAATTTACTTAATTATTTAATTGATTGATTTTGAATCATTTGGTGAAATTAAGAATTATTATTATTTATGCTAGAATTGTATGTGGTTGAATCATAATAATAATAATAATAATAATAAAATAATAGGTTGGTTAGTAATTGGGCCTGTTGTAGTGTTAACATTAGAATTAGTGGGAGTGTGATGTTAAGCCCATTAGTAGAATATTAGTTAGTAAGGGATTAAATAAAAATAGGAGGAAAAAGAGAGGATTAGAAAATAGGAAAGAATTGGGAGAATCAGAGAGAACGTGAAAGAGAAGAGGAACTCAAGAGGCTAGGGAAAAGTTTCATTGAAAGTTTAGAGCACCTTCAATCCAAAGGTAAGAGTGGGGTTCTAACCATGTAATGGGTTGTATAATAATGGGGAATGCTGGTAATTAATTTCTCATAGTTGTAGATCTTGAGTTCTCATTATTTGTTTTTATGGGGTTTTACTGAGTTAATGAAATCTTGATGAATGTTATGTGAAATTGGTTGGTATAATATGTGCATAATTTATCAAATAAAGGCTGCTGATTGTTTTATGAAAATTGGAATTTTTGGGTTGGAGAAGAAAATCCCGTAGTAGAAAAAATTGCATAATTTTTCACTGTCATAGTGTGGAAATAGATTTACCACTATGGGAAATCGATTTCCTATACGAAAACACTTATTTTGGCCACTAGACTATTGGAAATCGATTTACCCCCGTGGAAATCGATTTCCTGAGCGAAAATTGCAAAAATTGGCCTCCAGAAGTGAGGAAATCGTTTTACCATTGTGGGAAATCGATTTCTAGGCTGACAGCAGTTTTTTTCAAAACTTGTAAAATCCATAACTTTTGACTAGGGTGTCCGTTTGATGCACCGTTTAGACCGTTGGAAAGCTAAAATTATTTTCTATCTCATAAAAATACATTATAAACTAGTATACAATTATTTGATATAACTTATGCTTGTTGTACGGGTTTTGTTAATATACGACGGTAATGATATTGTATGATTGATGCAATTGTTTGTATGATGTGATGTACGTTGAAGATGAATATGGCCTGTATTGGCGTGATATTAATGAGATGAAATTCTGTTGCATGTCATTGTCGCATGCGTTCATAGTCGGGACTTGTGTCCTTAGCGATGGCTTGTATTGGCGTAACGATGGCCTATATTGGCGTAGCGATGGTATGTATTGACGTAACGATAGCCTATATTGGTGTAAAGATAGCCTGTATTGGCGAATCATGGGGCTTATGCCTTGATGGTACCACATGTATATGAGTCGTTGTCAGTTCCATTGCATTACACCATGTATGATTTGATGCTTGACATTGAAGAAATATAATCGTGTTTGCTTAAAATGCTATCTACTCATTATTATACTTCCTTTTATAATGTTATGATATCTCACCCATTCTATTTGAATGTTACCTCTACGTGAGTACCACACAGGTGACCAGGATTAGAGTAGTTAAGGTATGGAGTGACGCCTAGTATTGCGTAGATCGAGTCGGGTTTTACTGTGTTTTAGAAGTTTGAGAAGATTATGAATTCTATTTGATGTTATTACGATGTTGGTAATTTTTTTAGCAATTTTCGAAGATGATGAATTACCATGCTTGAATTATTTCCGTTGCGTTATAAAATTGAAGTTTGAACAAATGGTGATTTTAGTATCGGTTCATCCGCACTAACGTGTTATGTATCTTTGTTTAAATATCCGAGCAATTTGTATGATGTATATGAATGTAGCATCCTATTTGATGTTGGTTGATGTTTTTAATTACTCTGATTATTTATTTAATATAACGATGGGGAAATGGGGTGTTATAATTGGCATTAAAGCAGATCGGTCTGTCCGACCAATTTGTCGAGTCAGAAGTGTCGTTTGACAATCGAGTATTTTCAATTTAGTTTCTAATCGTTGTTTGTTGTATGGTGTGAAGAAGAAGATGGCTGGAAGAAATGATGTTGCGATTGCTGCTGTCTTGGAAGCGATGGCTCAGGCTATGCAGAATCAACCTAACACGGGTGCGCATGATGAATCCCGTAGTTTGGCAACATTTCATAGGGAGAATCCTCCTACCTTCAAGGACAAGTATGATCCTGATGGAGCGATGGCTTGTCTTAAGGAGATAGAACGGATTTTCCAAGTGATGGACTGCACTCAAGTGCAGAAGGTGCGTTATGGTACTCACATGCTGGCTGTCGAAGCTGATGACTGGTAGCTAGAGACTCGTCAGAGATTGGAAACTACATGTGAAATTATCACTTGGGCTGTTTTCAGTAGAGAATTTATGAGGAAGTACTACCTTGAGGATGTTCGCGGGAAGAAGGAGATTGAATTCCTCGAGTTGAAATAAGTAAATTTGTCGATTACAAATTATGCTGCAAAGTTCGTAGAGCAGGAAAAGTTCTATCCTCACTATAATGAGGCTGCTGAGTTTTCAAAGTGTATCAAATTTGGGAATGGGTTGCGTCCAGAAATTAAGAAGGCGATTGGATACAAGAAGATTCGCAACTTTCCAGATTTGATAGATAGTTGCAGGATTTATGAAGAGGACAATAATTCTCATTATAAGACCCTTAATGAGAAGCGAGGTAAGCACCAACAATACCGTGGGAAGCCGTATGATGCTCTAGCTAGTAAAGGAAAACAAAAAGTTGCTGATGGTCAGAGAACTAGTGGGGGAGACGCTCCCGCTGGTATTGTATGTTTCAAGTGTGGGAAACCTAGTCATAAGAGCAATGCATGTACTACTAAGGTAAAAAGGTGATTTTGTTGTGGAAAAACCGGGCACACAGTAGCTGAATGTAAACATAAAGAGGTGCTTTGCTTCAACTGTGGTGAAGAAGAGCATATTAGTAGTTAGTATCAGAAACCGAAGTAGACACAAGTTGGTGGGAAAGTGTTTGTTTAGCAGAGACTCAAATAGCTACTGAGGACAGGATTATTAGAGGTACATGTTTCATTGATAGCATTCCTTTAATTGCTATTATTGACACTAGTGCTACTCACTGTTTTATTGTTGTTGACTGTGTAAAGAGGTTGGGGCTTGTTTTATCCTTTATGAATAGAGAGATGGTTATCGATACTCCAGCTAATGGGTCGGTGACTACTTCTCTAGTATGTTCGAAGTGTCCTCTGTCGATGTTCGGTAGAGACTTTGCCGTGAATCTAATTTGTTTATCGTTAAGTGGTCTGGATGTGATCTTGGGTATGAACTAGTTGGATTCCAACTATGTTCATATTAATTGTTATTACAAGTCGGTGTGGTTTTCTACTCCTGATGAGGAGAAGAAAACTGAGTTCTTATCTGCTAGAAAGTTGAAGGAGTTGATAAAAGATGAATCTCAAGTGTTTGCATTGATGGCCTCTTTGTCCATTGAGAATCAGGCTGCTATTGATGAATTACCGGTGGTGTGAGAGTTTCCTGAAGTTTTCCCGATGAAATTTCAGATGTGCCGCCAGAGAGAAAAGTAGAATTTGGTATTGATCTTGTTTCTGGTACCAGACCTGTTTCTATGGCACCGTATAGAATGTCAGCATCTGAATTTGCAGAGTTAAAGAAGCAATTAGAAGAACTACTTGAAAAGAAATTCGTGATACCAAGTTTGTCACCTTGGGGAGCTCCAGTGTTGTTAGTAAAGAAGAAGGACGGTAGTACGAGGCTTTATGTTGATTACCGACAACTGAATAAAGTTACAATCAAGAATTAGTAGGTGCATGAGTGTTCAATAAGATTGACTTGAGGTCGGGTTACCATCAGATTCGAGTGAAAGATGAAGATATTCATAAGACGGCTTTTAGGACTCGGTATGGACATTACGAGTATTATGTGATGACTTTCGGTGTTACTAATGCTCCGAGAGTATTGATGAAGTGTATGAATCAGATATTTTGCCTTTATTGGGATCAGTTCCTAGTAGTATTTATTGATGATATTCTAATATATTCCAAGTCTGAAGAAGATCATGTTGAAGATTTGCAAACCGTGCTACAAGTGTTGAAAGAGAAGGAATTATATGCCAAGTTGTCAAAATGTGAGTTTTTCTTGGAGAAGGTTAATTTCCTTTGTCATGTTATTTCAGGTGAAGGTATTGATATATTCTGAAACATATTCTATGTTCTGATTCATTCATGCTGACT
This sequence comes from Vicia villosa, assembly GCF_029867415.1. Taxonomy (NCBI): domain Eukaryota; kingdom Viridiplantae; phylum Streptophyta; class Magnoliopsida; order Fabales; family Fabaceae; genus Vicia; species Vicia villosa. Next base: position 96,414,018 of record NC_081182.1, read on the forward strand.
TTTGTCGTTTAGTTTGTTCTGTAACATTTCAGGATGTAAAGATGCTCTGATGATGCTCTGGTACATTCAACAATGTTCTGATACAATCTAGCATGCAATGACTCAAGAAGAAATTCAAGCTCTGAAGCTGTCCAATGGAAGCAAGAATCAGAAGCTATGAATATTCTGAAGATCTAGGAAATTCAAGTTCTGAAGCTGTCCTATGGAAGCAAGAATCAGAAGCTGTGAATGTTTTGAAGATCTAAGCATTTGTGGACGTCTCAACTGAAATACTCAGGGAAGTCTTTTATTTATAAAATTCTTCTAGTATTTATTTCAGGGGGAGATTGTTAGTCTCAGGGGGAGACATATTCACACAATGTTTATATGCTTATGCTATAGCTGTGTAATTGTCTTTAGCCGTCTGATATTCTGATCGCAAATTCATATCATTTATGTATGTTTTTGTCATCATCAAAAAGGGGGAGATTGTTAGAACAAGATTTGTTCTGATCAATATTCTTAGTTTTGATGATAACAAGCATATGAATTTTGTATGAGATAATGTGGTACTCTAATACTATGCAATTTCCGTTTCAGGAATTATATAAAGAGTATGCACAAAATCAGCGCAAGAAACACTGACTCAGAAGGTTCAGCATGCAACATCAGAACATGGTCTGGCAAGACATCAGAAGACGGTCAAGCAGAATCAGAACATGGGTCTATGGAAGCATCAGAAGAACTTGAAATCAGAAGCAGGAGCACTGAAGTTCTCATGGTATCACACTCAGAAGCACTTCAAGGTCAGAAGACAAGAAGATGCTCTGCACCAAGCTGTTTGACTCTGATGACATTCAAACGTTGTTTACACAAACATCAGATCAGAAGCAAGTACTAGACTGGCAGGCTACTCTGACTGACAAAAGGAACGTTAGAAGCTATTAAAGGCAACGTCAGTAGACACAGCGAAAACAAGGCTCGAGGTAGTTGACAAAAGAGTGAAACATTAAATGCAATGATGTACGGAATACGCAAAGCATTAAATGCTCCCAACGGTCATCTTCTCAAGTGCCTATAAATATGAAGTTTTGATGAGAAGCTAAATACAACACTTGCGCATTATACAAAAACGCTGTCAGATTCAAAAGCTCTCAAACTTCATCATCAAGCTCACTACATTGCTGTTGTAATATCTTAGTGAGATTTAAGCTTAAACTTAAGAGAAAATCACAGTTGTGATAATAGCTTTATAAGAAGCATTGTAACTCTTAAAAGAATTTGTTTACATTAAGTTGTAAGAACTAGAGTGATCAGGTTGTTGATTAGTATACTCTAGCAAGTCTTAGAAGTTGTCTAAGCATTTTGTTCCTAGAGTGATCAGGTTGTGATCAGGTTGTGATCAGGATACTCTAGAAGACTTAGCAGTTGTCTAAGTGGAAAACCATTGTAATCAAGTGTGATTAGTGGATTAAATCCTCAGGTGAGGTAAATCACTCCAAGGGGAAGGACTGGAGTAGTTTAGTTAACAACGAACCAGGATAAAAATCATTGAGCAAATTGTTTTTATCTTACAAGTTTTAAAGCTACACTTATTCAAACCCCCCCCCTTTCTAAGTGTTTTTCTATCCTTCAAATTTGCCCCTGAGGAAATCGATTTCCTGAGTGAAAATTGGCCTCTGGAAGTGAGGAAATCGATTTACCGCCGTGGAAAATAGATATCCTGAAGCTGACAACAATTTTTTCAAAACTTGTAAAATCCATAACTTTTGACTCGGGTGTCCGTTTAACGCGCCGTTTGAACCATTAGAAAGCTAAAATTATTTTCAATCTCATAAAAATACATTGAAACCAGTACACAATTATTTGATATAACTTATGCTTTTTGTACGGGTTTTGTTAATATATGACGGTAATGATATTGTATGATTGATGCAATTGTTTGTATGCTGTGATGTACATTGAAGATGATGATGGCCTGGATTGGCGTGATATTTATGAGATGAAATGTTGTTGCATGTCAATGTTCACATGCATTCATAGTCGGGACTGGTGTCCTTAACGATGGCCTGTATTGGAGTAACGATGGTCTGTATTGGCGTAAAGATGGCCTATATTAGCGAATGATGGGAGCTTATGCCCCGATGGTACCACATGCATATGATTCGGTGTCAGTTCCATTGCATTACGCCATGTATGATTTGATGTTTGATGCTGAAGAAATATAATTGTGTGTGCTTAAAATGCTATCTACTCATTATTATACTTCCTCTTATATTTTTATGATATCTCACCCCTTCTGCTTGAATGTTACCTCTACGTGGGTAATGCACAGGTGACCAGGATTGGAGTAATTGAGGTATGGAGCAACGCCTAATATTTCATAGATCGAGTCGAGTTTTGCTTTGATACATAACACTGGGGGGATGGATGCTTATTTTGCAATTCTTTTGTTTATTATTGTGTTTTGGAAGTTTGAGAAGATTATGAATTCTCTTTGCGATGTTGGTATTTTTTTAGCTGTTTTCGAAGATGATGAATTACCATGCATGAATTATTTCCGTTGCGTTATAAAATTGAAGTTTGAACAAATGGTGATTTTAGTATCGGTTCATCCGCACTAATGTGATATGTATTTTTATTTAAGTATCTAAGCAATTTGTATGATGTTTATGAATGTAGCATCCTATTTGACGTTGGTTGAGTTTTTACTTACTCTGATTATTTATTTAATATAACGATGGGGAAATGGGGTGTTGCAATAACACTCATTATAATCTTAACTAAACCATCAATGTTTTCTGTTTTCTAAAATCATGCACTAGAAATCCAGCTCTTAATATCTTTCTCGTTATTATATCCATCATATAACATCCTAGGGTCACTTATAACTTTATTAACATAATAATCAATAAAATGCACATCATTTAAATAATCAACCCTAGGAATCTAACATGCATTTACCAATTCATAGGTTAAGGTTCATACAAAATGGAAATTCATAACTTAAGGGAGGGGAAACCCACCTTTCTAAAAAATAAAAAATGATGATGGAGATGATGGTGAACCTCTTTTCTTTTCTAGCCACATGCATCCTCACTTGAACTTCATTTTCTCCTCATCCATCTAGAGGTTTGATGATCAATCCCCTTCCTCTTGATTTCTTTCTTCTTCCCAATTTCTTTGCCTCTTTGCCAAACCTTGTCTTGCATTTTAGAGAATCTCCAAGCATTACTACTTATAATTGATGAATGATCAATATAAAAGTTATGAAGATGAGTGTAAAGAGAAAAATTGCAAAACACCTCCATCCTTACTTTTTCTCTCTTCTATCTCGTGTGAAAGAAGGTTGAGAGGAGAAGAGAAGTCATCATTTCCGCTTCAGCCATTTTCTATATATAATCTCATACCCAGTTGACCATTTATCCTTCACTTAGTTATTGAAATTCCTAAAATGCCCTTTGTCCAAATAAATGAATCAATGGCTAAACCATTATCTCAATCATGCTTAAGTCTTAAATTGGCTTGATATACCATGCAATATCATTGAGAATTGACCAAAATTCCCTTTAGGGAAATATGACTATTGTACCCTTGATTCCATAATTTCATTATTTGATGAATAAGAGGACCCAAATCAATCTTTTAGGCTCGGATATTACAATCTCCCCCTTAAAAGAATTTTGTCCTCAATACATTGGTTCTCTGTAGCTAACTTTGTCCAATTATTTCGCCAAATTTGAGTCCTTTCATCTTAATTCCCAACTCTACAGTTACCTTCACCTCGAATGATATTGGTGGTAATGTTTCACGCTTGGTCTGAACACAAAAGTTATAATGTCTGTCTCCCCTCATTCATGAAGCATTTCCTTCACCTTGTTCCCTATATTTCAACATGGTGTAGATCCCTGAGATTTTACACTGAAAATTCTTGAAATATGCAAAATACCTACGAAACACACCTTTTTTGTTGGCATTCCTTCTTACTAGGTTCTTCGTAATACCCTTTTTATTTAGTTGTCTATTATTCTTATCAGTTTATTTCCTGCTGTAATACAGTGAACTGACTTTATTCGAAATGTTGCGGTAAGTAAGAGTCGCCACCGACTTTTATTTTATCCAAAATAATCAGAAAGGCTAAAAGAACAGGAAAAACCTTTTAAATAAAAACTGAGTTCGGGGGGGGGGGGGGGGTAATTATGCAAAGGGAATGTGTAAGGCACCCTTTGCATCCATGGTTTTCCATGGGCTCTTAATTGCTTTGCTCGTTTTGAAGAGAAATGTAGAAGAAGAAACAAGGACTTTAGCTCGTAAATGAGCGTAGCCTTGATAGTGTTTAAAAAATAGAGTAGAAAAAGATTTTTAGAGCAACGCAGTTAGGAGCAATTACCTGGTTAGATAAAAAATGTTCTTTAGCCTTTCAGAGTGAAAAGGTCTATCCATGCTATAAGAGGGCAGGAAGCCTTTCATTTGGAGGTTGAAGGGTTGTCGCAATATCGTTCGCCATAAGACTGTCCCATGCCATAGAGAGGCAGGTAGTCTAAGGGAAGGATCAGAATAGCCTTTCGTTTAGGCAGCCAGAGGACACCTCAGCCTTTCGTAGGCAACTTCCGAGGGACGAGATCATATTAGTGTATCGAAGGCAGCATCATTAGGGACTTATGATCTTTGCATTAGTCGAGGCAACATAGCTGAGGTATCCTCGTATTCGAGGGACATGGCCATTCTGCAAAAAAAACACAAGGCAACAAGGCAACAGGCAACAGGCAGCAAAAGAGGGGTACCATAAAAGGTGCGTGGGTGCAACAATCACGTGATTAATTCAGAATAAGTTATCTTGTAAAAATTAAGTGATTCTAAATTCAATTCAGGGTTATCACTCCCTAGGATTACTAACCATGGCAGAAAATATAAAACAGTCTTAAGTGCCTTTAAGGCCAAACAATACAAACCAGGAACATATACATAAAAATATGGGGGAGGGAAAAAAGAAACCAGCGGATCAATAAGGCAGTAAGTCTGACACAAATAATAATAAAAAATAATTGAGAGGTTTTAGGGTTACCGACTTTGGAGCTTTGACGGTTGGCTAACCCTGAAAAATTAGGAAAAGAGAAAACAAGAATAAAGGGGGTGAGTGTATGGACAGTTCATTTGACAATTAAGGCTAACCCTAATTTGATGAAAGAAACAAAATAAAATATAATGAATATTTAAAAATAATATGAAATAGGACTTAGCTTTTGATTTGATATGATATGGTTTGTAGTCGGAGGTAGCCTCGGGTTAACCCTGAAAAATGGGCAAAAATAGGCAAAATACGTGAGTGCAAAAGAGTCCATTGACTTTCGAGGTTTTAGCCCTAATAACAATTTTATAATGCAAACAAGGAATAAATAATAAAATAAAAGAAAATAGAGTCGGGACTTAGCTTCGTAAAAGGCATGGCACGTGATCGGGAGATATCTGAAAACAACCCTGAAAAGAATGCACAAAGAAATATTTTTCAGAGTACGGATGATCTAAGGCTAACCTCGCAAGCCTTCATCAAGGCACAAGTTAATCCTGATTAATAGAATAGTGAACTAATTGAAATAATACCGAAGTTACGGAGAAAAATCGAGAGTTCGACTCAATATATCAATTAAATAATTATTGGATGTAATCCTAATTATTTAATTGATAAAAAAGTTCATTTGAAAATGATATTGAATTTTAAATAATAATAATAAGACAATTAAGAATAAAATATGAAAACTCGAACTTTCGATAAAATAAATAATTACAATTTGTTATAAAAAAAAGTTTATAACAATAAAAGTAAACAAATAGTGAAAATAATAAAGAAATAAAAGAAATAAGTAAAATAGAAGAAATAAATAAGAAACAATTAGAAATAATTAAAAATTTAAAAAGAACTTAGCTTTTATTCTGTGTGGTGCACCTAGGGAGGTCCATGGTGGAGCACACTTTCTGGGCACGTTGGATCTTGGATTGAGGGAGATCTGATGGTGTACGTGTGAGGAGCACCGTGAAGACGCATGGAAATAGGCGCATAGAATCTGCAAGTAGTGTTCAACACAGAAAATAGAGAAAAAAAATCCCCCGTAGGGGATCGACCTCAGGAACCTGCTATTGGGTATTTCACACGCACCCTTTGCCACTCAAGCACATGTCGCTGGTTGATATTAAACTAAAACTTGATTGACATAAACAATCAAACGACGTTAATAAAATTTAAAAAAAACGCGCCCAGACCTTGCTTTCTTCTTCGTTGCGTTTTCCAGAAATACAATCTTTAGGCCACGTTTTTTGAGTGTAGTCTTAGCCCTGCACAAATCAAACTCAACAAATATGCATGATAAATCAAGAAAGAAACCATGGTATGATTCGGAATCTTCCCCTGAAGCTAAGGCTATGTTTGGGAGTTTGGAGGGGAGGGAAGGGGAAAGCTTCCAAAAACAAAATTTTAAAAAAATATAGGAAAATATTTGACATTTTGTGAAAAAATCAATTTGTTTAGAATGATAAAAGAGTTATTATCATTACAAAAAATTTAATTTTCAAAATAGTATAACAACCTAAAAGATATTTGGAAAATTTATGTAAGCCCTTCAAAACCCTCCAAAACCCTCCTTCAATACAATTTTTGAGTTCCCCCATTTTATGGGGTTTTTGGTGTTATGAATAAACTCAAACCCTCCAAAACCCTCCTACCCAAAATCTTTTTATCCTTTTCACCCAATTCCTCCTATTTTTCAAAGCCCTCCCCTTCCTTCCCCTCCAAACTCCCAAACATAGCCTAATGGTATCGTTAATTTTGTCTAATTCTTCCCTTAACTCCGTGTCCCCAAATCATAGAGTCGGAACCCTAGCCATGGTGCATTCATATACCTGCGCTTAAAACAAAATTGGCCTATCCAGATAGCTTACAAACTTCATCATAATCATAGATATATCATCAAAACACATTAAAGACGCATGGATGTATGAGATCGAAAACTCAGAAAAAAAACCATAAAACGTGAATAGTGAGATTGCGATTCAGAGCGTGTTGGTGTGTTGCAAAGGGCTGGGATTGATCAGGAAGCTTCAAAGAATCGATTGGCACTCTTGTCTTGGCTTGGAATGATCAAAATCCTTGGTTGCTACTTCTACTTTTGTTCACGGTTTTCTTGCTTTTCAATGGGGTTCTGACTGCTGCATTCCTTGTAATTTCGTCCCTGAACATTTGCTCATGTTTTGGTCTTTATAGAGATGGATTTAGGTCACCAAATTTCAGATAAATCTTGGCAAATTAGGAGATTAATATTTGATTGAATCATAGTTTGTACATGTTTCCAAATTTATAAAAATCTCAATCTTTTCTCAACAATATCCATGTGCATGAAATTTGTATCATATATGGTGTGATTTGATGATTGGAATGATTGGTAATTAAAATTAAATCAAATCTCTCCATAATTTCTTTAAATCTTTGATTTTCATCAATTTTTAATGAATAAAATTCACTAAAAAATCAAATAATAATCAAAATTTCGTGGCATAGAGATTGGAGCTTCTAGATGACTTGTATAGCAAGATTGGATCATAAAATATTGGGCCTCTTTGCGAAGAAATCCATTTTGAAGCCTTTTACTTCACTTTTTTTCCCTTAAAATCGACCAACTTTGACAAAGCATATCTCCCTCAATTTTTTGAGTATGGAGGAGTTCTAGGACTTTTTCGAAACCTCAAGATGTCTTCTACAAGCCACTTTGGAAGATTTTTCCCATTTAGAGATTTTATCTTGATGATATTCCTCCTGACAAAAAACTGCTTTTTTGCGATATTCTAGAAGGACCTGTAATGTATTAGCTCATATCTCTTAAATGAAGCTTTTTTAGCCTTGGCATGTGAGAGACAAAGTTGTAGAGAATTCAATTTCCTTCAAAATGAGCTTTGGATGGGAAATTTCTGATGTTCCATGTGAAAGTTATGCCTGGTCAAAGTTCAGTTGACTTTCCCTATGAAAACCCTAATTTAGAAACTTTTGGATTTGTAGATTTCTGATCTTTCCTTGATGAATCATGATCACTACTTAATCAAATGATGAATGTAATTTCAAAATTTTGATGTTGACCAAAAATCAGAAATTTTGACTGTGGTTTGACCATAGTTTGACTTTTAGGTCAACCAGTCGATTATTGATTGTTTGGGCAATTGACTGAGTAAACTTGTGAAATGAAGCTTGAAACTTGGCATGATGATTCTTGGAGGTATATGAGAGGCCATGAGGTCCACTTGAATTATCAGAACCTGACTTTTCTTAGAGAGATACAAAACCCTATTTTAGAGGCTGTTGTATAGGAGAGAGTATAGTCAGTCAATTCTTGAGCGTCTGATATTCAAATGAGCTTGAGTATAAAATTGTGGTGGGAAAATTTTAGGGTATGACAGCTGCCCCTGTTCAATTTTCTTAAACCTGAAGATGTAGAGTGGTTTGTATGCCAGTCGGAATCTGAAGGTGGAAGAAGATTGAACACTAGAATACCCAGGAATTTGCCCTAGCTGATGATGAAGGGACTTTTGTCGGAGATGGGCTTGAAGATGCCATCCAAGTGTATGACGGGGATGGGCTTAAAGATGCCATCCAGTTGAGCATGCATTAGATTATGTTTGAAGTGTTTGAGAAGTAGTTGTTTGTATGTTGATCGTGTCGTTACTGTTCGTAGTAGATGAATTATATCTTGGGATGTTGATCATGTCAGCACCATTCGTAGTAACTGAATTAGATCTTGGAGAGATGATCGTGTCTACACCGTTCGTGACGATAGAATTAGATCTTGTAAATAGAATTCCATAACGGGTCATACATTAGACCATATATGATAGAGGACGTCAGAACGAGTCATGCATTAAACCATATCTGAAGGAGAATATTAGATCATATCTGTTGGAGGGTGTTAGAACGAGTCATACATTATGTAACACCCCGTATTTTCCATTATTTAATTTAATTAGATTTTAAATTATTTAATTGGATTAATTGGCATTTTTGGTAAATTATTGAAGAATATTGCAAAAATAGACAATTGGGCTTAGTGTAGTGGTTAGCAAAAGGGAGGTGTTAACTATGTAAGCCTTATTGGGATATTTTCTATTTTTCATAAAATAAGGGAAATTGGAAAAGAAGGAAGTTAGAAGCAAAAGAGCAAGTCTGAGAAACAGAGAAGATACGTAAAAAGGAGAAGAAGAGGAAGAAGAGGACCTTCGAAGTTTCGACTCAAGAGGTAAGGGGGGACTCTTCGGGTTAGTGATTATTATATAATCAGGGGTAGTGAACTGATTAGGATTGTTGTTTGATTCGATTGCATGTTTTGGTTTTTGGGGTTTTTGGGGATTTAGGTTGTTTACGTTGATTTGATGCAATTGATGAATTTGATGAGTGGTTTGGTGTTAAATGACTTCCAAACGTGTTATATTTGTGTTATAATATGTTATTTGATGATGTTTTTGGTATGAGACTGTTTTGGTGCGATTTGGATGAAATTGGGAGGAGAAACTTGTTGAAATCGCAGAAAAATTCTGCATCTGCGATGAATGCGTCGACCTAAGCGTCAGGATGCGTCGACCTGAGTATCAGTTTGCGTCGACCTGGGTGACAGCATGCGTCGACCTATAGGGTCAGCGTGCGCATACCCGAGGGAGACAGAAAATCCAATGCGTCGACCTGAAGGGGGATTTGCGTCGACGCATGGCAACCAATTTTTGACAAATTTTCTGAGGGGCATAACTTTCAAACCGTATATCCGTTTTGAGCGCCGTTTTGAGCGCTGCGAAGCTAATTTAAAGCTTTATGTGATGAGTTGATGAAATGGATAGTGGTCCTATTTTATTTTTAATGTGATTTAATTTAATTAGTGGACTATATCATTGTGTACATATATGTGTGAATGTAACAATGTGTTGTTGTTGTGGTGGTGTAGCCACTTGAATTTCAATTGATTGGGTGGTGTTTTTGACATGATTATATGTGATATGACTGAATGATTGTTAATACATGTGCATGCTTATTGGTGATGAAATGGTGAGTTGTAATGAGACGATGCAAAGCATCGGATCGGTGATGTTATAAGTATGACATATGTGTTCATTCATTCATATGCATTTTGGTGATGGATCCCGGTGATGTTGTGGATCAGATGGTGGGCATAATTCCCATTGTGTGGAATTTGTGCCGGTTGGACTGTATCTAGATGATGAAAGATCATTTGGATGGGTTTAACCCATGTATTGGTACCACATGCATAGTGTCAGTCGTTCATGTGCATGATAATATAGTATGATCAAATGGTTGTGTATTTGTTTACGGTGATTTCCGGTAAACAACCGCTAGTCTTCCAAACTATAATAAATATGATTTGGTTACTCGCAGGATCGACTAGATTGATCCTAGGACACATAGTCAAAAAGATTGTTATCAATGCTCATTCGAACCATATTCATGATTCGTCTTCTTCAATAAGCGTTGTTCGATTAAAGAATAAGTAATCTTGATAATCACTTTGTTATATGTAAGTATGATTTTAATGAAAAGATAAGTAACATAATATATGAAACTAAAAGGACTATTAAACGTAAAGAATCTTAGAATGCAGAAACGTTAAAGACTTTGAAAATAAATGACATGAAAGTAATTCGAAAGTAAATGACATTAAAGTAAAGATACAGAAATGTAAATGGCAAGAAGTAAATGGAATGCAGTAATTCTGAAAGATATTCGAAAACGAAAGATAATACACATGTATTAAAATGATGGTGTCATACGTACATTTTCTCAGCAAACTCTTTCTCTTAACGCCTGATACTTGAGTAAATATGTGAGTGATTTGTACAAAATGAACACACAGAATCCTAACATTAAGACTCCTATTTATACTAGTTTCGACCTTAACGGTCCTACACTAATCTGCTGCCACGTCTCTCATAAGAACTTCCAGCGACGCCATCTGTTACTTGGACAGTTACGAAACCGTCTTCGAATTTCAAATCTTCCCGCCTGAGTCCGTCTTCGACGCGTGGCAGTGTATTAAAAACACTACGAAAACACGCTAAGTAGTAATACTTGAATATATTTTATAAATTTTGTCTAAGTCCCCGAAGACACATACTTTCGCTAGCTTTCAGTATTCATTATCTTCATAACGAACTTAGAAATCTTTATTCTCGAAGCATGGCCATCAGTAGCCATCTTTTATTTTTAAGGGATGGCCATCAGTAACCATCTTTCCTTCGATTTTCCACTTCTTCGAAGGACAAATATTACAAGACGAAATCTTCAGCTAACAAATTGCCCCCAATAAATGCCTGTTTCGAAAATCAACAGAAATAGGCGTTTCTTGTCATCATAAGATTTCGTTTCTTATTGATCTTTGAGAGTTCCAAGACTGCTGACTAACGTCATAATCATTGATGACCCTGTTCCCGAAACGTCTTGTCATTTTCAAAGATGTCTTCTCATAACTTACATTCCCACGTTTTTGACCTTACTTCTTGATCATTACTCCTACATACTAGGAGTGAAGCCAATTTATTCAACCACCGTCGGATTAAATCACCAGCCGCCACGTGTTCTTTGGGTTTTACCCAAAAGATTTAAAAAGGGTTTCCGTTAAACCTTTAAATACTTGGTCTTGCACTTCTATACAACCTTTCATTCCTATTTCTTCATCTTCTTCAACAGAAAAACCCATATCCTCAATCTTTTCAAAATCTTGCTTTCTTAATCAAAATCTCTATATGGCTTCATCTTCAAATGTTCTTCAACCTGTTCTGAAGCTCCAATCAACAACACGGTCTGGGGAACAAGAGCACATTCCAAACCCTAACACCGAAGAATTACGCGCTATTTACGCTTCCCAGGTAATCATTCCCTTTGAACTTTCTGGAAAATCTCTTGCTTTTATGGGTCCGTTACCAGGTGAAAATATTTCATCTCTGAATAGATTCTTCCCTGCTTATTACAAGACTAGACCATTAGTTAGCAAGACTAAGATAGATGAAGATGGCTGTTCTCCCTCAGGAAAATCTGCTAACATTGAAGAAACTTCAACTGTAACCCTTTTGGCTTTGACGAAAATTAGGTTAAACTATATGACCAACGTTGTAAAAGTGTTTAGGTCAATTCCCTTAGCCAAAGACCCTGATTTGTACTATGCCTGGTTAGAAAAAGTAGAGAAACAGAAAGAATCCTTCTGGAAATCGTTAGGAATATACGATTTGATTCAACTGTCAAAAACAGGCTTAGAATATAATCAACCCATGCTAGTAGCAGCGGTTCACTTTTGGGATGCTTCTCACAACACTTTCCATCTCCCATGTGGAATGGTTACCCCCACTCTTTTCGATGTGGCTGCGATTACAGGACTTCGACCAACTGGCGAAACCTTCAATCCCAATGAGATGGATACTGATACTATTGGTTTTAATGACTCAATAGTCACTTATACTGCATTCATCCAGAAGCACCATATCACCACTGAAACGGCAGTATCCGATGAAGAGCATATTGCTTTCTTAGCGCTATGGCTCTCACGATGTGCCTTCTGCTCAAGATCCATACAAGTTGCAAAGAGATACCTTTGCATGGCTAATTAGTTGCATGCTGGAAAAAAGCTCAACCTCAGCCAACTGCTTTTAGGGTTTCTTTATGAAAACCTCAGCGAAGCTGCAAACCTTACCAAGAATTACAAATCCGGTACTTTGCTTTATGCTGGTCCTTTCTGGCTATTGCAACTGTGGCTTAACGCTACATTCGAAACCCATCTTCCCTTTCGAGGAAACGTCAATGAAGAAGATAGCAAAATCAAGAATCGAACTATAGAAGGGACCAGGTTAGCTTACCTGACTCCAAAAGAAGAAACTGGGAAGCTTCGTGAACACTTTCTGGCGTATTCAATGATGTTTGCCCAGCGTAATCAGTTCGATCCTTCTATGGCCCCGTTTGTACACAGAACAATAGGTCCCGAATGGTTTACTCGAAAATTCCCATCAACATCTCAGGATCAACAAACTGAGTCTATGGAAATTTGGAAAGCCTTTCTGACTCCAAGGTTATTTTATCATCGCCTTCGACCATCAAAAGGTCAATGTATTCTTGTATGCTATCAACCAAATTTGGTCTCGAGACAGTTTGGGTTGGTTTAAATAAAACCCAAGTGCTTATATGACAAAGGAGCCATATGTGTTTCCATACCTTGTACTTGACTGAAGGAGAATGTGAAACAAAAATCAACAAATACGTTGGCACCACCAATTTTTCTCCTATTCCTTTCGAACCTGCTTTTTACTCTACACCAGATTTTCACCAATGGTGGACGGATTATTATAGCTCCCAAATCTTTGATGCCGATAGTCTTGCTCAAGAACTAACTGCAGCTTTTGCTGATGTGCAGGAGAATTTTCACAAAGGTACTTCAACTCATATTAAAGAAATCCAAGCTTTTCAAAAATTCTTTGAAACTATCTACAGGCCTGATGATCTTAGTCGGACCGTTCGTGAGGCTGCAGTCAGTTTGAAATTGCCCTCGTATGTTCGACCAGAACTACGTTATGAAGTGGCTTTCAAACTTAATCCTCCAAAATTCCCTCCACTGCCAAGTGCGGATTTTGGCGTGGCTTTGAGCCCTCCTTTTCCAAATTGGTTTGTGTGTGGCAACGTTCTAAAAGACCTTCAAAACAGTACTAAAAAACGCGCCGAACGAGTGGTTCCGACTAAGCATACCTTGGATACTTTCAAAGGACATCTACATATAGATCTTGAACATGTTCGTGTCTTGACTCCAATACCTGAAGGTTTGGATTCAGACAATCTTTTGGACTGACTTTTCTTTTCTTCGCTGATATACTGATTTCAGTTTCAACTACAGCTGTTGCACGAAGGAGGAAGATTAAGGAAGCTCCTGCCCAAAAGGATTCTGGGACATCTAAGAGCAACAAACCAAGTGAGAGTGACTCCATCGTCACTGATAAGAAGCCCACGGTACATACCCATCTCATATTCTTAATCTTGTACAATCTGTGAGCAGTACTCATCTTACTTATCATCTATTTTCCAGAGCTCGAAACCCCCAACAGGTTCGAAGCGGAAAGTTTCTTCGACAGCTGCCTCAGATGGCGAAGATAAATCCCCTCCTCGTACTAGACAAGGACACAGGAAGAAACAAAAAGCTGTTACCCCTTCAAGAAAAGGGAAAGAGATAAGTCCCTCTAAAGCTGCTTCTCCTGGCGATAAGGCATCCTCTGAAGAATCTCCTTTAAAAGTTGCCAGCAATGCTTTCGTTGTTGAAAGTCATAATTCAAGTCCAGATAATATCCCAACCAAGGTATTTGGGTTTCACCCCACGTATTATCCTGTAATTTTAACTAAATGATTGAACTGACATTTTACCTTGTTATTGCAGGATGATGCTGGCACTGCCACTTCAGGTTTTAAGGATCATGGCCTTACCATTAATGTTGACAAACTTTACGATAATCGCCAATTTTTAACTTTCGTCAATAAACCCCTCAAAGGCTTATCTTTATGACTAACTCTGCTCCGTTTAATACAGATACCTCTCAAAATAAAACTCATGTTCTCTCCCCAGTCTTCGAAGATGCTAGGCCAATCGCCACCATATTGCCTAATGAACCAATCGAAGAAAGCCAATCCACTGACGAATCCCCACCTACTCACCAAGACAAAAATCTGGAAGAAGATCACCCATTCTCAGGCAGCGACAATGTGAACCTACAACCAAATGACAGCGAAGATACTGCATCGGAGCAAGATGCTATGGAGGAGACTTCTAAACCAGAAAAACAAGATCCTCAAGGAACTTCGACTCTTGATACAGAAGCCATTCCTGAGACAACTTCGACGCTTGCCCCTGCGAAGCCTACTCCTTCGGAGCTGGAACAACTTAAGCAAACTGATCCTCTTAGTTTCCTAAAGGCTATCATGAATGTGAATACTTCTTCGCCTTCGGAACTTGATATCTCTCCAGCTGTGACTGTAGAATCTAGTGACAAGGAAGATATTCCTAGCCTCCTTCGACAAATAAAAGAGAGATTCTTTGGGGTCGATCTTGTGGATGTTCTCAGCCGGGAACCTATTAAGAGTCATAACTTAAATAAACTTTTAAAGAAAATAGATTTGCTTCAAGTCTCCACAGAAGTTTCAGAGGTAATTGTTCTGCTAGGTTCTCTGATTGATCAACTCCAGGCCAACATTCTTCGAAAGCAAAATGTCGAAAAAGAGCTATCTGAGACAATGGCCTCTCATGACTCTTCATGGAACTCTGCTGTGGATGCAACAAAACAAGGTGAGGCCCTCAAGCTTAAGCATTCAGAAAATCAGAAGGCTTTTGATGATTATGAGAAGAACATCAACTCCTGGAAACAAGAGATAAAGGTACTTGAGGACAAGATAAAGGAAGTTGAACGTTGTCAGGCAGTCATACAAAAATCCAACCAACAGGATTTGCTCGAAGTGGTGCAGTCGGGGATTAAACATTTCGAGACTGCACATAAATTAGTGCCAGAGATCGAAAGATTGAAGAAACAGCGGGCACTAATTGAGCTTCGTATGTCTTCGTGGGAAACTCAATACTTGAAGATTAAAAACAATCTCCCTGAGGATTTTAACTAGCTGTCTCCAATCCTGTAACTTGTCGCATTTTCGTTTTGTAATCGAAGCTTTTGTAAAAACATCTATTTGTATGCTTGACTTCTATTTTCTTCGTTTATATCTACAATGTTCGCCAGCACTACTTTAGCGAATCTTTCAATTTCTGCCAAAATATATCTTTAGATTTTCTACAGTGCTTTTATTTAATGCAACGTATAGACCCTGAACATCCTTCGCAGCATCCTTGCCTCTAGACTTGACGTTTCCACTTCTCTAGCCATAATCATTATTGAACAGTGACGTCACTTTCTCTAAAACGTCAATTTAAGACGTGCGTGCATCAGTTTCATGATTACTTCTAAACTTCCAAGGGCGGGAAACGGCGGAAGCCATAACTTCTCTCTTTGGAAAACCAAACGCAGTCCAATCAATCATTAACAATTTAAAACCACCCTTCAGTATCCCCAGTCTATATAAAGGGTCTAACATTGCCTTCATTTCTTCATTCATGCGCTTTCTCTCCAAACTAAACACAGAAAAAGAAAACACACAACTTCTTTCTCAAAAACCTTTCTTTTCCTTGCAATGGCTGGACCTCTTTCCTTTAATAACATCAAAGCCCTCCTCAAGAACGAGTTCAGACTTTCTGAGGATGAACTTGTTCGTAACTTCATCAACATCGAAACCCTCTTTGTCAATCAAGAACTGGACTTCTATTTTGAAGAAGTCTTGGAGGGTGCTATCTACCCCAACATGTTGGCAGAATTCTGGATGAATGCGTCCCTACGCATAGATCCTGAAGGTAGGACCACCATTGATTCTGCTATTCGACATGCTCGTCTTAGCATCACTCCCACCACTATTGCCAACCTAATGAGATGCAGTAACTCTGGGGAAACTTTTGATGACAACAGTTTCAACATGACTACTCATCTCATGTTGAGAACTCTTATGGATAACGACCGCTTCAGTGCCAAAGTCATCAGGATCTGGCACCAGATGCTCGTGGGAAAATTTCAGCCTCGAAGGATTGATGAAAACAACATCATGGTTGAAGACTTGGAGTTTATCCTCTGTGGTCTTCGAGGGAAGAAAATTAACATTCCTTTGATGATCTTTAAAGGACTTGTTAAGGCTGTCTCTATTGGTGTCAACCGTCAAGGGAGTGTGACCTGTCTTCCATACGGGAGACTCCTCAGTTACATTTTCCTTAGGAAAGGTGTAGTGAAGAGGATGCGCATTTCTGGAGCCATGGATATGTTCGAAGCTGAACCCTCGCCTGTGTTGTCCTTGGAAGGTTTAGACCAAAGGATTAACTAGCAAGTTTTTATCTTAGGTTTTTTTTTTCTTTATATGCTTTTTTTCTTTTGTAATCTCAGATCCTGTTCTTTGGATCTTTTTGTAATGCACGTACTCTATTATGAATGAAAAATGTTTTGGTGTCTCTTTAGACTCTTTTCCTTCCATTTAACAATCTATTCTGATTGTAAAGCCATTTTGATCAATGTGACATATATGTTTTGACACATGCCTGACCATTTTGGCTTTCGTAGTACCCTGAGTATCTACGTTTTTGCAATCTTTACTTCGTACATACTTGGTTTATATCTCTTCAGATATTTCCCGTTTACTCTTAAGATCCTACGATCTTCTGCTAACTCTTCAATTTCGTAAGCATTGTTCGAAAATACTTTTAAGATTCGAAAGGGTCCTTCCCAATGTGGGGACCATTTACCAAGTGCCTGATTCTTTCGATCTATAGGTAAAATAACTTTCCAAACTAAGTCATTATTAACAAAAGTTTTACCTTTCACCTTTTTGTTGTATGCTCTGGACACTCTTTCTTTTTGCCTTTTTATCGTTTCCAGTGCTCGAAGTCTGTCTTCGTCCAAATCTACTAACTCATTCATCATTAACTCCCAGTACACGTTGGGAGGAATGTCTGCTTGTCTTTGTATTCTTACCGATTGCAAATATATCTCAATTGGGAGTACTGCATCATGTCCAAATGTCAACTGGAAAGGAGTTGTATTTGTAGCTTCTTTTGGAGATGTTCGACAAGCCCAGAGTGCTTGATCTAAAGTCTTATGCCAATTCTTGGGTTTCTTTCCCACATGTTTCTTAATAAGGCCAATTATTATTTTGTTTGCTGCTTCAACCTGTCCATTTGCTTGAGCGTAGTAAGGTGTAGAAGTAAATAACTTGAAACCTATTTCTCTGGCAAAGTCTTGCATTTTTCGTCCAGTAAAGACTGATCCCTGATCGATTGTTATACTTTCTGGGATTCCAAACCTATATATAATATGTTTCTGAATAAACTCAATCACAACCTCTTGATCCACATTTGCCAGTGGTATTGCTTCGACCCATTTTGTGAAATAGTCTATTCCTACCAAAATGTACCTTTGACCTTTAGATGACTTGGGGTGAATTTCTCCAATCAAATCTAATGCCCATCCCCTAAAAGGCCACGGTTTTACTATCGTACTTAATTCGTTTGCTGGAGCGTGTTGGATACCTGCATGTTCTTGGCACTCTTGACACCCTTTCGCAAACTCTATGCAATCTTTCAACATCGAAGGCCA
This sequence comes from Vicia villosa, assembly GCF_029867415.1. Classification (NCBI taxonomy): domain Eukaryota; kingdom Viridiplantae; phylum Streptophyta; class Magnoliopsida; order Fabales; family Fabaceae; genus Vicia; species Vicia villosa. The sequence continues at coordinate 96,432,234 of NC_081182.1, forward strand.
ATACATCCCATAACGAAACAAGAGCCATTTCATTTTGTGCCCTGCTTGATGTGCACCACATGCCCCACTATGTACGTTTGACAGAGCCAAGTATGCTTCTGCTTCACCCAAGCATTTCAACAATACCCCTTCAGGAGTTTTCTTGAACAATTCATTTCCCATCAGGAAATATGATAAGGCTCTATACTTGATTTTCCTGTCTGTATCCGTCGAAGGATTTTTTAGATAGTTAATAATTGGACTCCTCCAATCTGTGTCTGCCAACGAGTCTATATTTAGTACTTCGAATTCTTCTTTGTTGGCATAACCCAATTGTGAGTTCTCTAGATCACTTGGAGAAAGTTTAGTAGACATTGCTCTTCCTCTTACTTCAATCAATTCCTTCAACTTTTCTTTTGATACTTTATATCCTGAAGCTAATTGTGCCAAGTCATTTGCTTCCTGGTTATTCACCCTTGATACGTGTTTTAATTCCACATATTCGAATCTCTTGAGTAGCCTATTTGCAATGACAAAATACATGATCAAATTCTCTTTGATACACTTGTACTCCTTTGTCAATTGTTTGATGACCAATTCGGAGTCTCCTTTAATTTCGACTCTGGTTTCCCCCAATTCTAACAAAGCCTCAAGTCCAGCAATTAATGCTTCGTATTCAGCTTCATTGTTGGAGCATAATGGACCTTCGATTTTATACTTGAGCTTTGTTGGAATTCCATCAGGAGAAATTATCAACATTCTAACTCCAGTACCCTCTCTATGTGTTGAACCATCGAAGTATAACTTCCAAGGTTTTAAGTCCACATAATGCTGATGATTCTCAACCACCGCATGGTCGACAATGAAGTCTGACACAATTTGACCTTTCATTGCCTTGAGAGGCTGAAATATTAATGAATATTCAGTAAGGGCCAAAGCCCACTTGCCAATTCGACTATGTAGTATTGGCTTAGATAACATATGTTTAATAACATCACAATGAGATGAAACGTAAACATCAACTGGCTTTATATAATACTTAAGTTTGATACAGGAGAAATACAAGCAAAGGCAGAGCTTTTCTATATCAGTATATCTAGTCTCTGCATCATTGAATACTCTACTTAAGTAATAAATGGCTCTTTCGATGCCATTCTCATCTTCTTGTGCCAGCATGCTGCCTATTGTTTTATCTGACGCTGAAATGTATAGGCGCATGTGCTTCTTCCCATTTGGGGGAGACAGAATTGGTGGACAAGTCAAGTATTGCTTTATCTGATCGAAAGCTTCTTGATGTTCAGCACGCCATTCAAACTTCCCTTGCTTAAGCCGTAGTAGAGGTGAGAAAGCTTGCGTGCGTCCACTCAAGTTAGAGATAAATCTCCTTAAGAAGTTTATCTTACCCAATAATGATTGTAGTTCTTTCTTCGTGGATGGAGACTTGGTTTCCACAATGGCTTTTGTCTTGTTCTGGTTAATTTCTATCCCTTTTTTGTGGACTACGAAACCCAAGAAATCACCTGCCTGCACAAAGAAAGCACATTTGAGGGGGTTCATCTTCAAACCATATTTCCTCATTCTTTCGAATGATTGGCTCAGATGATCGAGATGACTCATACCTGAGGTAGATTTTACCACAATGTCATCTATATATACTTGCATGAATGTTTCTATAAAGTCATGAAATATAGAATTCATTGCTCTTTGATAAGTTGCCCCAGCATTTTTCAAACCAAAAGGCATCACAACCCATTCGTAAGTGCCTATTGCCCCTGGGCAACGAAACGCTGTTTTGGATACATCATCTTCTTCTATAAAGATTTGATTGTATCCCGAATATCCATCCAACATGCTCAAATATTCAAAACCTGCGGCTGAGTCTACTAGCATTTCCGCTACAGGCATGGGATACTCGTCTTTAGGAGTAGCTGCATTAAGGTCACGAAAGTCTATGCATACTCTTAAAGAGCCATTCTTTTTAATTACAGGTACTATATTAGCAATCCATTCAACATACCTTGTAGTTTGGATAAATTTGCAACGCAAGAGCCTTTCGACCTCTGCTTTAATCTTCGAGTGAATCTCTGGCGCGAATCTTCTAGGAGTTTGCTTTAAAGGCTTCTTCCCTTCTTTTATTGGTAATTTTAATTCGACTAAGTCTCTTCCTAGACCAGGCATCTCATCATAATCCCAAGCAAAACAATCTCTGTTTTCTTTCAGCATTTTGATGACCGTTGCTTTTAATTCTGGTTCTAGTTTTGCGCTGATATATGTTATCCTTTTTTGATTATTGTCTCCGAGATTTACTTCTTCAAGTGGATCTTGGGCCAACATCTTTATGTTCGACGCCATTGGGTCTTTTTCGAATCCCAAAGGTTCCTCGTCGTATATCGCATCTAACCTTTGATTTGGTTCTTCTCTTATGATCTCTTCGTCTGGAGCCGTGTCTTCAGAGAGTTCGAAACTCGTACATATCTCCAATTCTGTTATTCCTTCTTTGGTTAGAACTGCATCTATCTTTGTATCTGATAGTTCGGCTTCGAGAGCCGCCTTCCTTTTGTTCTCGGCCACATAGGCCGAAATCTTTTCGAAGAACGAAGACTCAGACATGATTAATGTCATCGTTCCAGCCTGTTGGCCGTACTGTCGGATAATTCTCCAATGGTGCTGTATCTGCTGGACCATCCATGATCTCTCTATCCCATTGGAATCCATTTGGATGTAAAGTTAAATAGTACAATGCATTCTTATTTGGGGTATACATTTCTTCTGCAGCATGACAAGGGCCTATGTTTGCCAGGTGCCTATCGAAGTTGGTTTTATTCACCTGGTTGACTTCAGCCAGATAGTAACTCTGATCACCTTCGATATTCTCCACTATACCATCTTCCCTCCAAATTGTCACCCTCTGATGCATTGTTGAGGGCACAACTGCTACCCCATGAATCCATTCCCTACCAAGCAAAAGGTTGTAGTTTGCTTTTGCTGGTATAACCATAAACATAGTTGGCCTGGTAACTGAGCCTACTGTCAAATTGACCTGAACGACTCCCAGTGTTTGTCCTATTTTGCCTTCGTAGTTAGATAAAACCATGTTATGTGGCCTTATATCCGTATCGAACATACCAATTCTTTTTAGCATGTATTGAGGCATTAGGTTCACTGCTGCTCCCCCATCAACTAGGACTTTATTAATGCCAACATTCTCAATCTTTGCCCTGATATAGAGTGGCTTCAAATGATTTCGCATACCCTCATCAGGCCTTTCGAAAAAAGCATTCTGTTCTTCAACTGCACCATTATTCAGCACATAGTAACACACAGGTCTGTGT